>NC_091524.1:1090000-1297500 GCF_041682495.2 Bombus fervidus
TTCCCATTTTTTATATCAAAATATTCTTTTTTAGTTATAAGATGACATTAAAATAAAAAGTCCTGAAACGATACTGGGATTTAAAGAAAACAAATGAAATAAGCGCTTTGATGTTTTAATTCAACTGAAGAATTTTCAGTTATTTTGAAATACTTTAAAATAATAGGTCTATATCTATTTTTTCTAGTAATAAATTCTGTTACATAACAGAAATGTTTCTGCACCGAGAAATAAATGTTTCTGGGTTATCGAATAAGTCTTTGATCTTTCTGAAGTAATGTTTTTGTTTTGAAGTAATGGAATACTGGTAGGTTGGTATCCAATAGATGTCAGAAAATTAATCAGAATAGTGTATATTTGGTTTAATTACATTGCTGCAATAATGTTGGAATAAAATATATAATTTGTATGTAAACAAAGTTTTGAGACATCCGCCAATCCAATTATATTTAGTACATAACAATTCTGGAAACATCAAATTTTTGAGATGTGCTATCTTTCTATTACGGAGTGTAAAAAGGGAGAGAGAGAGAGAGAGAGAGAGAGAGAGAGGAAGAATTACAGCTTGATTGTGTGTAGCTTTACGCGTGCTTCTGTTTATAACACAGTGTAAGTGTAGAAGGGTACACCCTTAAGTCAACCAGAGCATAACCCTGTCCGTATTAGCAACGTGCGTTGAAAGGGTGTTCTCGAGTGGCCATTCTGCCAGAGAATGTGTTTTGATACTGTAACGTTTGTATTAAATATCAAGAAAGGGTGCCAGACTCTAAGCCTGCCGTTTATTAGGACTTCATTAGCCGTTTTGGATCCCCCTGTTTCTCTTTGCTCTTTGCTCTGATGCCACGGGTATTTTAAATCGATCCAATTGTACCCTTATTATAAATAATAACAAGATATTAATACTTTCTTTTTTCTCTTATATAGTTAGTTATATAGTATACCTTTTAAAGAGCAGGTGCCGAGCATTTGACATTTCATCCAAAATAGTTATAATCAATAAATTACTTCTAAATGCTATCATATTATATTTTCAGCGTCTTGAGATATTTCTATTGAATTAAATTAATTATATGGAATATAACGTGAAAGAATAAATTTTCATATCAAAATTGGAAAAATCGAATGGCATCATATGCTCATTTCGTTTTTACGTTATGAACAGTTAGTAAAATTCTTCGATACCTCGACTGATTATAATAATAATACGTCAATTTTACCACAACACGCACGTTCATAAGAAATTACTCAATTTGATACAAATATACTTCTGCCCCAAATAATTTTACCTTACAAAAAGAACAAAGCAAAGTATCGAAACGACAATTATTTTTGAATTGGCGGTTTCTTTCGCGTAAAACGAAAGTTAGTAAATACCGAATCACTAAAATTTCCAGACAAGACTAATTCGCGCCGACACGAACAGCCGCCGTCGCCGGCGATGACGACGACGACGACGACTAACCGAGTCGGCGCAAGTTATAAGAAAGATTTACGAGCGTATGCGATTGACGAAAGGGGGGCTTACGGTCGATTGACTTTCGAAAATGGGCCTCGCGCGCGAGGATCGTGGTGTTTCTATACCTAGACTAGACGATACGAGTGTTCCTTTCATTCGAAATACCTTTTCTTCCATTCCTATATCTATAAGTCACCAATCGGCAACGTCTAAACACTCTTTTGCACATCGTTCTACTTCGTAAATTGAAGGTAGCTCTAGGAAAAGAATTCCTGCAAGGGGGGCAAAAGAAGATTTGCAAAGGGAAACAGATTATTTCTGGGATTTCTTAAATGTATTTTCTATTGTGTTGCGGTGCTATTATCAAGGAGCTAAAATTGATTAATTCTTCCTGATCTAACGTTCATATAAGAATACAGAATGATAGTGGAAATGAAAGAAACAGAAGTTATAAAATAAGTATGAAAATAATATTGAATAAAAAAATCAAATATTGAAAAAATCAAATATTGAAAAAATCACTCTGATACATTCAATTAATTCTCAATGGTACTTGAAGTGCTCATGATAGCTAAGGAATGTATTTCGTATATATATTCCGTTGATATAATTTCATTGATTTAATAACAATATAAAAGTAGTACGAAACGGGGGAGACAGGACGTTCGCAATTTATTAATAAAGCATGTTTACAGAGAATGTTCTAAATGTGGTAAAGTGGCAAAGATGATTTTTGAAATTTCAAAATGGTACTTTTGACCTTTCTAATTTCTAGTAAACCAAAATTCGATTAACCAGAAAAATTCATTATCGAGTCACTACAGACTCTAATACCTCGATAAATAAATCTCAAATGTAACTGTTACCAACTGAAAAGTTTCTCTCCAGTATTTATGTAAGTTAATAAAGCAGCAAATGAAGACAATCTTACTGAATTGGTCGAAAAGTTAATATTTCTAAAGCAACAAACAATTTTTCGTTTCGACTGAAGCCAATGATTTCCTCGCTTCGAGAATTATTCTATTACATGAAAATTGTCTAACTTCCGAATTACAAAAAATGTTCTATATTTTCTTTATCCTATTTCCATATACGCGCGACATCGAGATATTAGAGAAAATATATCAGAGAATTGAGTTCTCATGTTTTCTTACTGTTTTACTGACATTATGTATTTTCCGACGTAATTGATTATTCATGTGATAATATTGGTAATTTATATTGGTAATACGTTAGAAGAACAACGTTATGTATCAAGTGGCAAGAGAACAGATAATCCACTTATTTATTTAGCACGATACATAGTATGCAAGTCAGTCGCTTTAATCAAAACGAAAAATTGTTTGCAACTTTGAAAATATTAATTTATCGATTCATGCCTGATATGATATTTTTCAATCATTTGATGAATACTGTCTACAAACGTGTTTCTATATAGACAAATCTACAAATTTAACGAAATTCACCTCTTCATAGAACTAAAATTCCAACGAATATCTCCACCTCTAAAAACCTCCAAAACATTCTCACATCTCCTATATAATACCTTCATCGTCATAGATCACGTATTTTCCCCCTCTTCGAAATCGCTGGTAAATAAAAAAAGGAAAAGGACCGACGAAGGAGAAAAAAGGGAGGGGCACGATCTCTTTTCTTCTCGGAGCTGTTCGTTCTCCAAGAGGGTTGAACGAGCATGGATGGGGGGTTGGCTGCAGACGTTAAAACGTTAGCGAATCCCATCGTAGATAATCTTCGACTCATTGTGTCGGTGACACGGCGAACACACACGAAAGTCAGCAGCCTTCGGTGTCCTCCTCGCGAATCTTTTATATTCCCGCACTCGCCGTGAAGAAGACGGGCCACGGTGTCGCAACCCTGCCACGCCCTAATTTCTCGGGGGTGAAAACCACAAGCTAGCTGACTTTCGACGAAGAAAAATAAAGAAATGGTCAGTAGAAGGTATTCTCTTGGAAGAAAATGTGGATTTTCAGTGTTAGAAGAATTTGATAGAATTGAAGAATTGAGTAGTCATTGTGATTAAAATATATTGTTATTGGAGTTTAAGAAATTTCGGCAATTTATTTGAAAAATGTCTTAACGATATAAAGAAAATTGGGAAATAATGAAGGATGGTAATTTTTAGTGTTGTAAGAAATTGAATTAATATTGTGATTGAAACACACAATTGCTAGATATTGCAAATTTTTGGGAATGTATTTAAAAAATTGATTAATGTTGTGAAATAAATTACAAAATAATAGCGATTGGAATGGTCTTGTTTCTGACATGGGATATTCGAAAGATGCTTTTACGACATTACCGAATGTCTTTACGGTATCCATAAGCTATCTGTGTGCTATGTAGTTATTATTCTTACGTTTACATCAAATGCAAAACAAATGTTCTTCTACTATTCTTATTTGATAATTATTATACTGATGTATTTGATTACATCTTATTAAGATCAAATAATAATTTAAAATGCCAAAAATGTTTTTAATTCAAAAATGTAAATGGGGTTTAGAAGTCATTACTGTTTATATCTATGGTACATTTGACAAGATTTTAATAAATTACGTCAATAATATCTTACAATTAAAAAATCGAACGTTTATATTCAAAATTGTTAAAAAATCTATTCAAAAAAATTTGGTAACAATCTTTCCATCGATGTTTTGCTTTTATTCTAGGTCACAGTGGCGTCAATCAGCTCGGAGGTGTTTTCGTCGGCGGTAGGCCGCTTCCAGACTCAACGAGGCAAAAGATCGTCGAGCTAGCGCATTCGGGCGCACGACCTTGTGACATTTCTAGGATTTTGCAAGTTAGCAATGGCTGCGTCTCGAAGATTCTTGGGAGGTTGGTTGAAATATTGCTCACTTTATCTCTATATCATACAAATAGACAAAAATATTATTAATTATAATGTCCTACTTTACATGATTTTAAACTAGAAAAATTTCTCATCGATAATGGTTAATTGTAACTAAGAAAAAGATTCCGCCATGTATAATGGTTATCGATAATCAAAAACAATTTCTGTCATTGATAATGGTTATCGCAAAGACAAAATGTTGGTCATTTACAATAGTTATAACCACAATATTTAAAAATTAATATCTTTTATTCATTCAATTTTTTGAAAAAATCCTCTATGATTTACGTAACGACTACCTTTCATTTAAACAAAAATTACCTTCCTTCCAATAACTATTTCCGTAAAAATTTTAAAAATAACTGTTATTACATCACAGTTATTAACCTCATAACAGTATAAGTAACTGATACTTATTTAATGCTTTCATACTAATATAGTACTAATACTTGTAATCATTATTTTTAATAACTATAAACAATGATGTATTTACATAGTAGAGAATTTTAAGTTTCCGAATGTACCTCAAACATGAGTTACTAACATGTACCGTATTGTACCGCAAATTATTATTATTGCAGGTACTATGAAACCGGATCCATCAGGCCCAGAGCAATCGGTGGCAGTAAACCGCGCGTAGCCACAGCAGAAGTCGTAAGCAAGATTTCCCTTTACAAAAGCGAATGCCCCTCTATCTTTGCGTGGGAAATTAGAGATCGTTTGCTCCAGGAAGGTGTCTGCACCAACGATAACATCCCTAGTGTGAGTACGGAAACTTCTTTTAATTGAAATTTTGAAGAAATTGAAGAGAAAAAAGTAGAATAAATAAATTTTAAACCATCGAAATCCAAGTGAACTCTTTTCAAATCTGTTTACGTAATCAAATATATTGTTCCAAAACACAAAATTCGTCGATTGACACGATTCTCCTATTTGAAATAGTTTCCAAGGTATTCCAGAAAATTTGTTTTTCGACGGATATTCTCCATGAGTTGCTCAAGTGTGCGTGAACAAACCGTGTGCAGAAATTCGAATGCTAAATCCTCATACATTAACTAATGTTATGATGAATTATGGCGACAACAGCCAGATTATATTCGGATTCAGATGTCGCGTTGGCGGAACAGATGCTCACTTACTTAAAATCCTCTGATCCGTAATGAAAGTTGCAAATTCTAAAATGATCATGTTAATTTATTTAATTACAAAATATAATATAACTATTGCGGATAAATATCATAAATATGCAAATTCATATTTTTATGAATCGAATGAAAAAAGTGATATCTAAGTAGATAATTTTTACGTACTAAACGTTGTAACGGAGAATTATATTTTGGAAATTTTCTGTATTTTAGGATATTATGCAAATTCTGCTCATTTTTACGTCTCCACCTATAAATGCATAAAAATCCGCAATACAATCATGAACAATACAATCGAAAAAGTCCAACTTTGCGAGACAGCGAATGGAACTTATTTAAAAAATTCTCTTTCATATCTAGTCGGACAAATCTCCACACGTTAAGCATTTATTTTATGTAATATCGCTGACACAAAAGTTATTAACTCCTCAAACCTCATTCTGAATTTTGATCAATCCTGTATATTTATGAGTTGGGGTATGTAAAAAATCATTCAAATTTCCAAAAATGCCCTGTCGTATATCTACTTATAATATTTCTATAAAAAATTACAAACCGATAATTTCCACTAGTCTGATAATTCTAGCGTTAGAAACAACATGACAAATGGACAGTATTTAACAAGATTCCGATGAGTCATCAGAAGCCATTACAGCAGGAAACGCGAGGTTTACACGCTTACGTTAACGGAACATTAAATGAAACGGGCGCAAAAAGAGGGAGCTTTGGGTCCAATGATGCTTTCCACGGTAACAAGGACGACAGTTTATAAAGCATGTCGCAAAACACGCGTAATAGAGCTTGACTTTTGTAGGGTGGAGGTCGTAAGCGCGCAAGCGTATTGTCAACGGGGCTTTCTGCACGCACACAAAACAGAAACGCATTTGCATAGATAGTCGAAGGGCTGGGAAGCGAGTGGAACGGGGGGAGGGTGGAAATCAGTTTTCTGCGAGGTGACTGTGGGAGTGTGTTTATGCCAACCGATGAAATCCCTGTATAAAGAGAACGACATGAATTCCATCGTTGTCGTCCCATTTGAAGCTGCTATCACGGGACAAGTATATAATCTTATTATGTGATTAATATGGTACAATTGAATGATGAATTAAAAAAACCTCGATACTCCATCGTTCACAAATATCAAGTACCGATGGTTCAAATTGTTAGGAATGTACAGTCAATCACGAAAGTATACATAGACTTATCAAACTATATATTTATAGTAAGTATATAACTATATACTTACCAAAAGAACTAAAAACATACTTTGTAATTTATAATTACATATTAACATACACAGATATTATTATTACAATATATTTCTAAGAGAAATGGGAAAGATTAAAAAATATAACGCTTAAAAATCTTTGGATAAAATTACATGATGCATTATTAGCTTTAGATAGCAGAATATTATTGATACTTGTGTAGGATCTGCAAGATCTCAATACAATATTAAGCGTACTACTTTTATATAGATATAACAGAGGATGTATATAATTTTTCTAGCACATTGCATTTTATATTTTTTCTTCTTCTTTCTTAATAATGGTAAAAGTGAATAAATTTTGTTATGTTTTAACAATATGTGTCTTAATGTGTTAGCAAAATTCGTAGATCTAACGCTTTTGCTATAATATTTTATATTTAAGGGATACTTGTATAAGATGGTGATTTAGAATGCATAGCGAAAAATTGTAGAAAGTATTTACAAGAATTTTATTATACAATCTTTTTATACTTAAGAAGTACCTATCCATTTTTGTACTTGTCATTTACATATTTGGGTTCCTTAAGGATCTTTTACAATTTCTGGCATATACCTATAGGATAATTCTCGTTCTAAAATATTACAAATATCATTCTTTTAAAAATCAGATGGCAATTGTACAAAAATATTCTTCAACAATGATTATTCATTGAAAATTCAATATAGGAGAAAAATGGTATCATATAAAAGTAAAATAAATATATCTATACAATACACATACATTCACTAGTTTTAGCTCATTTTAACTGAATCTTAGGATGTTATGTCTTCTTTACAAAAGACATTAATATCTAATAAGAAACGGTTATCTTCGCAAATTAAAATAGACGGTGCTGAAGGAATTAAAACTAAGCACGTCATATCTTACTGTATCTATACCATATCCAGTTTTCAAGAATTTTCTTCGTTATATTAATTACTACAGCGGATGTTTATACACTTTTATATTTGAATGAACATAACTAAAAAAATTGAATCTAAGTAAAAATTTCGTTCATCTACTACATATTATAATAAGTACTCTACCTTGGAT
The DNA here is from genome assembly GCF_041682495.2 of Bombus fervidus. Taxonomy (NCBI): domain Eukaryota; kingdom Metazoa; phylum Arthropoda; class Insecta; order Hymenoptera; family Apidae; genus Bombus; species Bombus fervidus. The sequence goes on from NC_091524.1 coordinate 1,097,777, forward strand.
GATTTATATATTTCTACATATTATATATACTGTGTGGAATGCTGCACCCCAGAATTCTCAAAAAAATGCATACAGTCACAATTGACTAATTACAGACAACTCCAAAGAATGAGGATCTTGAGATTTTTACAGTTCGGATAACACTGTCACATTTAACTCTCGAAAGTATCAAACAGTGTTCATATAATAACGATTATTAGCGTAACACTGTTAAATTGTTAAATGTAATTCCAAAAATGTTCTAATAAACATTCTTATTAAAACTGGTCCAAACGATCTGGGAATCGTTCATTTCCCTAAAGTGGAGGAGGTGGATTTCGCGAGACAAAGGAATCAATTAAGAAATCGCTGGCGGTGGTAAGAACAGCGCAGCGGATCAAAAGAAAATTTTTCCCAAAGGTCCTCCCCTTTTCTTCGTGATATCTCGAAGACTCGCACTCCACCCACTAATACGAAGAAAGCTCGCAACGAGGGGGTTGCTTCTCATGGTGGTCCCTCGTTGCCATGGATATTTGCATGCGTCCAATAAACGGTGGCTAAGGGGCTCTCGACTCTTGCTCAGGGTAAAAAACGAAAGAGGGTCGCTAAATTCTCTTTTCCTCTCACCGCTCTTCTTCTCTGCTGACTACTCTTTCTTCTTTGTCTTTTTCTCCATCGCGCCTTGGTAATGGTTCCGAAGTGTACGTATTTCCGGCAAGATGCTCGAGCAAGAATTCTCGAAGAAAAGGGAATAACACCGGGATGAGATGCTTTTTTTATTCGGACCTTTTTTTTAAGTTTATGAGCTAAGAATTGAAAGCGAAATGCTTTTTGTGAAAGCTGTGAGGTAAATACTATGAAGAGTGTCTAAAAATATTGTATTATATTATATATTATATTATCACAATATTTAACTCATCACTTAACCGTCGGCAGAAATTCTTGTATATATTTTATATGAAGTTACCAGTAGAAGAATTACTATAACTGAAAAAATATCTAATATTTTGAAATTCTTACAACATGTCAAGCTGTGATTACGTAAAGTACTAATAGTATTATTTATTATATGTTTTATTATATTTTGCAATTGCAAAAGCGTTACATAATTTGATTTAGTGAGCAATCGCGTTCATTGCTTTTGGAACTCGAAACATTTGCAAGAATTTTATAGAAGTAAAAAAGTTAAAAGTGAGAAGTAAGAGATGTAAATATATTTACTTGACCGATACGCAATTAATAGAAAATGTTTACTTTAGAGCTTTTATTTGGTGTTATTTTAAAACATTATTATTAGTAGACCTCGGGTATTTATACATTTATGCATAAAAATGTACAGAATGTATACGGTATGCAAAAATATATAAAATATTCAAAGCACAGCGCCTATTATACATTTAATGATATTAAGTGGATGCAATGAATTTATACTTAGATTCTAATGCTTGTCAAATAATAATAAATAATAATTCGTATAGTTTTTAATACACTTAGTTAATTAGTATATAAATGCTACAAAAATACAATAATATTCAAATATTTTTTGTAGACTACAGATACAAATGAAATAAAGATCTCTAGTAAAAAAGAACCAATACTTTACACGTATTTTTCACGCGAAACACGCAAACACATAAACCGTATCTCCACACCAAATTTACACAAGCATCTAATGAAACACCAAGAATTCAATTCCGCTGTTCCCAAATCGCAAAACACCGACAGTCGGAGGAATTAAAACGAGCAGTCAATTAACCTAAACGGGTAGCGTAAGTTCCAGCAGAAGCTTGTATTCCGACACGGGGCGGGATGATCGCGGAATTTAGCGCTTTAACAAATTACGCGGACGGAGGGTCGAATATAACGAAAGAGAGAAAGAGAGAGCGAAACAGCCTCCAGGGCGATGGAGAATCAAAGCTGGTGTACAAAGTATAATCCCGGCCGCGTTTGAGCATCCTGTAAGCGCTTCTGAACTTGTTGTGGCCAAGATTAACGTTTCTTTAATGGCCCGTGTAATATTCCATTATGTACAGTTCGCTCGAGAATTATTGCGTCGACGTCGTCGCGTTGGAAAATGTTGGAAGGAAAGGGAGTGGAGTTAGTAGATCGAGCGGATCGAGAAATAAAAGGAAATTCGCGATAGAAGCAATTTCTCTTCGCGACGGGACGGCTCCAACGAAAACGATGATTTAGTTGCTTCAGATTTTTTAAGTTCCTTAGGATTTTCAAATTGCAGGTACGTTTGAATATTTGAGATTAAGATTGCGATTTGTGAAATAATTGTCTTCTCGAATAGCATTTACAGTAATGATAATACCTGCAGATCTTTTAGGTTTCATGCTACCAATTTTAATTTTACAAAGTATAGGATTTGGAAATTATTAAGTAATGGAAGTGCTTTGCTTTCTTTCATACTGGCTGCAGTAAAGATGATAATTTAGTTACTAGAGATTTTTTGATCTCTTGAAATTTTGAAGTTTGCGTTTGACATTAGAAACGTTGAGGAGTAAGCTTAAAATTGAGGAACTTGTTCAAAAAGGATGAACATATAGGTTTATGATAAATAAGTGTATTCTGTAATCGAATAGTTGAATTATTAATTGTGAAATTTTTCTTTGTTTTGTAATAAAAAGAAAATCTTTGAAGCTCCATTAAGGATCATTTTAATCATAAACGCAACTAATATTAAAGAAACTGCAATGGCGACGCCATTACTATTTTATGTGATTTCAACTTAAAATAAATTTTGGACAAACAAAAACTCAATTTTGGAATTTAATTAAAAATGTTGATTTGGATACAGTTAAATTATAAAATAAATAAATTAATAATTATAGAAGTTTCAAATTTTGTTACTTATTTGAGGAAGTTAGAATTTAGAAAACATGGAGGAAATTTATAATAAAAGACATTTCTTTTTAAATCATTCGTTTTATGATAGTTATAGAAATGATAGTATTTTATTTGATCTTGCGATGGGAAATTTCATCCAAATTTTAATATATTTGAACAGAATTTGAAAATTATATTATATAAATTATATAATTTGAAAATAATATTAAGATAATATAGTATTTGCACAAATATCTTTTATTAGTAAACCATAAATCACAATTCGCTGCAGCTCCACGAGAAATTCTTCGATCAAAATTCCGCAAAAATTCTTCTTTCTCCGAAACCTAAAATTTGCTTCTCGTCTAAAAGTCAAATTTCTGAGAACCTTTATTTCTCCAGAACGTCACAAAAATCGCGTCGCGAATCAAGAACCGGAACTCGAACCCTCGACGTCGGGAATGAAACGGCGCGCGAGTACTCTTCGTTTTCTGCCTCGATAAGGAGCGAAATAGCACGCGAACGAAATCGATTCGCTAACGTCAATATCGTTCGAACCGTCTGCACATTTCTTCCTCGCCTTTCATTGTATCCTTTCCTTTCCTCTCCTCTCCTCTCCTCTCCTCTCCTCTCCTCTCCTCTCCTCTCCTCTCCTCTACACTCCTTTCCTTTCCTTTCCATTCCTTTCCTTTTCTTTCCCTTCCTTTTCTATCCTCTCCTCTCCTCTCCTCTCCTCTCCTATCCTATCCTTTCCTTTCCTTTCGTTTGTCCTCACCGCGTTGGAAGCTCGTAGCTCAGAGACAAGAGAAGAAGGGGGATGAAAACGGGAGTTGAACAGTGGTAGGAGGGTAGAAGAACGTATTCCAAGCGGGTCGCGGTGATTGAGGGAAATTTCATTATTCTCAGACATTACCCCCGTTATTGTAATGCCATCAAATTGGATACGCTTCGTACACCCCCGTAAAACGGCCGGGATATCCTTGAATATCCAAAACTCCTGCTTGCTCGAGAAAACGTGACAATGGACGGGAATCTTTTAGTTTGAATTTTTAATAATAAAATCTAAATTTGTTTCAAATGTTTGAAGACTTTTGAAGGCGGAGGATTTAATAAAATTTTTATATTTTTTTTAACTATTATTGGAATAACTTTGGATTTCTAATAACAAATTCTTGATTTTTGTATCATGTTTGAAAAAGATTTATTCCTTTCTTTAACATGGGGCGGTTGATTGAATTCATAACTTTTAATACATGATTTGAATAATTTTGAATTTGTAGTAATAAATTTTCGATTTTTGTAAAGTGCTTAATGGTATATTGCTTCTTCTGAAGGCAAGAGTTAAGTAGCTTTGAATCTTCAATAATAAATTCTGGACTCTCTTAAACTATTTGAGAAAAATTTATTGTTTTTTGAAGGCGGAATAAAATTGTTATCTTTTTTAAATGTAATTAGACTAATTTTTAGTTTTTTATTACGAATTCTGGATTTTTGTAAAGTGTTTAAAATAGAGTCAGGTATTCTTTTTTTGGAGAAATGTGTGACGGATTTTTTTGAAGTTTTGTTTGAGTCTGGTGACATTGATTAGCAAATTTCAACTTTCTAATTCTTACAAATACCTATTTTATATATTTATTTTATGATAAGTAGATCGATAGTTGACGAAAGAAAGCTATACCTAAAATATATTCTTTACTTTCATAAAACAAGATCGTAATATTCTGCGAAATTATATATTTTCCTTCAATTCTTATGAGAAACTTGAGGAACCGAAAGGTAAACTGCAATTGCTCCTCTTAATATCAAAAACTTTATTAAATAAAGTTGTAAACTCGATAAAAACTCAAAAATCAAAAATAAATCAAATATCGCTCACACAAACCATACTGCCCATTCCTAATCGCAAAGAAATCATTAAACAAAATTGAAAACTCTCAATGAAAAATTCAGAAATCACAAACAAAATTGAAATCGCTTGCTACAATCAAATTATCAAGATGAAACTCAACAATGAAACTAAATCTGAAAATTCAAAATTCAATAAAAAACAAAAGAAACCCCAAATAAAACTAAAATCACTTGCAAGAATCAAACTATCAAAACTAATCTTTAAAATCTCATTAAACGAAATTGAAAACTGTCAATAAAAAAGCGAAAGATACAGAAAAATCTGGAAAATTCTTTGGGAAACGAGTTACTGTCACAAAAAACGTCCAATTACTCCGGTCTGTTTAGGAAGTAGAATAAAACGAACTAACGAGAAAGAAACGAACGAAACAAAAAAAACGGAGAAAATAAAATAGGTAGGCATTCTCTCTCTTTGAGAACGAACGGGTGCACGATCGAATGGACAATGATTTGACAAACCCAAAACGGCTGCAGGACGTGGCGTCGGATTCGAAATGTCCTGTGAAGCTTTCGCTATCCGTTTCGTCGTCGAATGCCGTTTCAGCCCTCGGTTGGATTTGAATCTGGCACCCGGCGTGGCGGACGCGTTATTGGTTTACTCGCACCACTGATTCCGGGATACTATCAGTGGTTCTCGGCCAATTCTCCAAGGTATACCATCCATGGTTGAAAATTGTCCGGTCGTTTTCATTTTTAGGCCGTGAAAATTTTCTTATCAAAATTATGGAATTTTTCAGATTCTCATTTAATAATGTTTAATACAAAATTTTTTAGGAATTTCATTTTAAAAGTTTCTTTCGTTATTGTGTTTTTATTACGATCAGGTTTATACAGTTTTAGGAATTTCATTTAATAATATTTTATATACGATCATATTATAATGTAAACAATATTCAGAATAATATTTTATAAAAAAATTTTCTAAGAATTTGATTTTAAACATTTTTTTATTTTTTTATTTTTTTTGTTTATTTTGATTAGAATAAATTATAAAATTAACAGGATTTTCACTTATGTATTCAATTAGTGATACGTTATATATTAAGAATAACATCTTTAGAAAAGAATGTTTTTAGATTTTTAGATTTTACGAAGAAACTTTTACTTCATTTTTATTGGAATTGAATGGTAAAAAAGAAAAAAGTCTTTAATTTAAAGTATTTTGTTATTAGGTACTTTATTAGGTTTTTTTTAGAATTTTTATATTTTAAAATTGTTTTTATTCAAAATAAATAGTATAAAAAGGAAAAGAATTTTTTCAGAAATTTATTTCCGAATATTTGTTTACTAGTTTCTTTTGTAGTAAAACTGTATATATGTATTAGGAAAGAAAAGAATTTCTTAAAAATTTTATTTCAAATATTTTCTGCTATTTTATTTTTCCTTTTATTGGAATTCAGTACAGTAGAAAAGAGAAGAATTTTTCAGAAATTCAGTTTCCAATGTTGATTTTGAATCTTTTTTTTTCTTCTTTTTTTTATTACAATTAGATGATGGAAAGGAAGAGTATAATGTTTTATTAAAAATTTGTTAGGAAATTACTTTAGAAAGATTCTTTATCTCTTTGTTTTATTTCCTATTAGGATTCTATAGAATAGAATATTTCATAAATAACTTTTTGCAATTTTGTTTCAAGCGTTTTCAAAGAAACGCTTGAAAAATGTAAGAAATTTTATAAAAAATTGTTAAGAATTTTCTTTCAAATGTTTCTCTACTATTTTACTTTCCTCTTTTATTAGAATTTAGTAGTATAGATATTTATTCTCTGAATAGATTAAATTGCATACCTCGGTGGAACTAAAGATGCAGAGATTTAAATGTTTTATGATTATTGTTTAGGTGTTAGGAATTTTTTAGCGGATGTATGACTTTATTTATACGTAGTCGTTTGGCAATTTATTTTTCAAAAAAACACGTAAAAATGAAGCGTTAAATAATAGCGAAAGTAATAAAACTAAAAATATAAATAGTAGAACAAATATAGGTATTGATATAATGAAAATAGGGAAAACTTCTTTAAGCTTCCATTATTATAAACTCTAGTTTTTGTATCATATTTAAAAACAATAAAAGATCATAAACTGATTTTCTTTCCATAGAAAAGAGATAGATACATACACAACTATGGTATATTTCTTCTGTACTTTATCAAAGGAGAAAAATGAAAGAAATCTCTATTATAAAATTCAAAAGTAAATACTGTAAGCAAATTTTAAGTAAACATTCGAGCGAAATATCGTTGATATGCAAAGCATAATTATATAATAATAATTGATACAGAAAGCAGTTTTATAAAATAAGAGAGAACCACTGTCAAACGAGATTACATTCGTTGAGCTGGTCAGCCTGACCGCGATCGTTCTTTCCGGGAGTTGACGTTGATGTCTCACCCCCAATGAACACTTCGAAATCACGAGTGGTTGCTGTGTACAGCACTCGATCTAAAAGTTAAGGTTGCTTCTGCAACTCAATCCCTGCTCCGTTGCTATCAAAAGTTAACGATTTTATTTTGATATCGAATTCTAATCAACAAGTAGTAAGAAATAAAGATTTAAAACATCTTTCAAAAATTTGAAAAATGTATTGATAAATTCTTCTGTTTAAAATGCATTTTCAAAGAAGAAGTATCAATTTTTTTATTGCGCGAATAAACGAAATATAGTTTAGAAATAAATAACTTGGAAAGATGAAAAAGATGAGCAAGAGGAACAAGAGTTTTGTGGGATTGTGGCCGACAAGAGGAACGAATAGATATAATATAAATTAATAAAACAAATACGATTTTATTAACATTTTCTAAGTTTTAATCATTATAATATGAATATTTCATAAATAACAAAGATTCTTCAAAATATTACAATATTATCTCAGAAGTATAGACTCCTTCCAATTCACGAATTTTTTCTAATAATAAGAATTAATAATGAGAAGAATTAACGTATACATCTCATTACCACTTGAATCAATTAGATTGATTTAACTGTGTAAAGAGGGAATTGGATGTTGAAACGATATCAGAGGCGTTTTCACAGGTGGTGACTATGTGATATCTACACCATCGTTGTTCCCTCTGCCTCCCTGACTCAGGGGTGGAAAATCACGAGTACCGCAAGAGAGTTGAATCGAGGGATAGCACGATTTCCCGTGGTGACCGAGCGTGTTCCTGTAATTAATAGTCTCCCGCAGTGAATGGACCATCTCAGGGACGTGTTTGCACGCTATTTCCACGTGTTTGAGCAAACTGGACGAACGTTTCAACGACCAATCGTCTCTATTAGCATGTTGGTCACGTCTTGCGCCATTTCCAATACTCTCTTCCATATAGTTGCCCGTTTTTTACTTACAAATAATAGATAATAAAAATTTATATTTTTATTTAAGAATGACAAAAGATTTTGGAATAGTTTAATATGAAACGAATTTTTTGATAGCGTAAAAAATAAACTGTAAAGATCTATTTCATTTCGTCCGTGGAAATTTTAAAAGTGCAGAAATTTACAAAATACGTGTGATATGAAAACATATAATATATGGAGATTAACGTTTAATATGTAAAAATGAAGATTTAATGTAACATAATTGAAAGGAAAAGTAACACGTCGAATTCCTAAAAGACTTAATTGTGATTTACAAACACATGAAATTTTGTAACTACGATTTTCAAGGATTTTTAAATACCCTAAAAGAGAAAGAGATATAAATTTAATGAACAGACTCCTGGAACTTATTCCGAACACATATTTCCCGCGTTATAGGGATTTCTGTCAAATATCAGTGATGCAATAGGGAGCTTCTATATTTAGCGATTTCTAAGTTTTTAATTAATAATTTGAAATTTCGAGATTTTAACTTTGCATTAATTATAATTAGACTGCATGTAATTTCACATTTTTAGTAACACGAGTAATTAAATGGAAACTAGATAAAGGTTTATTTTATTGGCTAAATGTTATAATAAGTCACCTTGTACTTTTTTTCACTTTTTACGTATTATGTACATCTTCTACATTTTTACACCTTGAAATTTCTCATAAATGGATAAAAATCCGCGATTTTACAATATTCTTTAGAAGACTGCATATATGTATAATTTAGCACAGAAAGGCCATATTCCATCACACCGAAAGACACCAACCCACCAATCAAAATACTACACATCTGTCCATTCCGATACACACACCTAACAATAAGTGACCGCAACAATTCCAGCAGAGCCGAGGAAGAAGACTCAGCAACAGTGGTTGGGGGTATCAAAGGGGAGGGAGAGTTAGATCTCAGCCGGTAGAAGAGGCAAAGTAATGGATGGCTGGTGGAAGCCGAAGCGAGTGAATTGTTGGCCCCTGTACGTCCGCCTTGGAGACACCCTCGGCTTGGCCTGGCCGCGTAAATCAATGCACCCCTTCGTCCTCTCGCGTTACCAGCCCTCCTCGCTCCACCAACCCTCTGTGTATCGTCTCACGGCTCTCTTCTTGGTCTCTAGACAGAGATAGAGTCGGTGAAGGGTGGCAGGGACAGGGTGTCGGAGACGTCCGGCTACTGCATTATGTATTTCTCAGAGAACCGCCACTAACTCTCACCCTTTTTCATCTCCTTGGTCAGGCGTTTCTTCGTACGCTATCCTTTCTTTCTCTACTGCTTCGTTTCCTTCTGAATCTCGTAAGCTATGGTTCCCCTTATTTCCATGGCCGATCTTTTACAGGAGCTGTCGGTGAAGTCTTTTTTTTTTCTTTAGACGCGAGTCTTCCTTTTTAATCACTAGACTGCGGATTTTTATACGTTTGCACGAAATTTAAAAATACAAAAATGGATAGTTACGCTAAAGAGCAATCTTTTAACAGATAAATTATTTTAAGTGATAAAATTATAGCTCCGTTCCCAGAATTTTTGAATTCTAAAACTGGTAATTCCTACTTTGGAATAATAGAATTAAATAGTCAAAGTGTGAAAGTGTCATAAATAATTTGGAGATTCTAATACTCTGATTAAATATGGAGAAATACATAACATTTCGCGAGCATTATACTGATCATAATTTTTTCATAGATGAGATAAACTTCTGTTCGAATTCTATTTCTTCCCTTGTATTCGTAAGAATATAAATTTGCACTGGAATTCGCAATCTATTAATCATTGAACTATCGATAATAATAATCAGTGTTCTTATGGAATTAACTTTTATTATGGACTATAATGTGTTATATAAGAACAAGATTATATTAGGACAATCAAGAAGAATTAAGGGAAAACCACTAGTAAACTGTCAAGATTTTTAAGAATTACTACCTTATATGAAATTTGCACAAATACCGGCGTTTAGTAATAATAAACAATTCCACATATTTATGCTTCTAGAGGAATATAAGACAAAGCAAAGGAATTCACAGAGTAATTTCAAGGCGAGAAACCAGTCTCGCAAAACCAAACCAAAAATAAAAATACATAGCTGGAAGATCGAAGTGTCTGATAGCCTTTTAAAAGAGAAATGTTGAAGACAATCGGTCAACCTGTAAACCGATATCCTTCGGCTATACCGGTCCGTGCATGTACAGTTTCCGTACAGGGCTCGTCTCCAAGACGACACACGGTCGTTTACGCACGTCGATCGTTTCTGATTGGACGAGACAGCCGCCACACGGTGGTTGAACTTGAACGGCTCAGTATAAGATTGCTGGCCCGGTTAAAGTGACGTTAACCGCTTCGACAGAGGTATCCTTCGTCAGGAGGCCTTGAGTTTTCGTTGCCATGCGCCAAGCCACTGTAAGAATTAAAATTCGTTCGCTGAAAGGAAACACTGAATCGCGAGTATTACATTTTTTTCGGAACTTTAGATATGAATATATTGCCGAATGTATCAGAAAGTGCAAAAATGCATATAATATGTAAAAATATCTGAAATATTGTGTATCTGTTAGAATATTTAATAAGTAAAACAGTTGTGTATATCTAGGATCCGTCCTTTTAATTATATCTATAAAAATATGAACTTTCATATTTAATATCCTAGAAACACACATACACACGTATAGGATATTTATATATGTGAAATATAGCAATGTGTTTGATATAAGTAGATTGCGGGTTTTTAATTACAAAAATGCGCAGAATGCACATAATACGGGGACATGCATACATAAAACTTCGAAAATAATGTATAATTATTCAAGTTTTGCCAATATAGTCATGGCGGTCGCACTCGTTATAGTGCTAATGAAATTTAAAAATGTCTTACATAATACGCACGACATAACTAAGCATAAAAACTGTTTATTATTTATATTAGTAAATGTACAAATACCTGTACTTTTATGAGCCACTGTACATCACCTGTTATCCAGTTATACCACCCCTTCTCACTGTTATACCACCTCTCTATTCCAATCATCATGCAACTGATGAGATATAATCCAGAAAATCACGCACGTGACCGATGCCCTCTATTCGAGGAGCATCTATCGAAAGCTACGCTGGATCATAGGAATCCGAAGGTGGTAAGGGTTGCTGGTGGCGCGTTCACCGTGGTACGTGCAGGAGGCAATAACGTGCGACGCGTGGCGCGCTCGCCGCCCCTCTATTACTTTAGGGAACCCCCTGGCGCGTTGCTAAATACCGTATCCCCCGTTTCACCATGAAACAGAGTACCACCCCATGGGCGTCTTCGAAGCAGCAGCCCTTCTATCGCCGCCGAAAACTACCCTTCGTCGTTCCAGATTAAAAGCTGTGATTATACGTGGCATCAGACGTCTAACACTAGTGATGGATTCAAGTACTTCGCAAGTATAATATAGTGATACACGAAAGTACTGCATTTGGACAGTCTGCGTACACATTTTTATGAATATATTATGCGTGTTACACGAAACTCTTTGAAATTTCAACAATAGGATGAAGTTGACCGACTCGAATGATAAGTACAAACCAAGTAATTTGCTTGTAATTCGTGAAATCTCGTTATAAACAATTTTCAAGCGATTTACCTTTGAAAACAGTTATTGCTGTTTGTTTAATTAATTGTTTTCTTTAATTAACACGTTATTAATGATGCGATAAAATGAAATATACAGTAGAATATATCGTACTTCTACTTATTTTAAAAAGAAAAGTTAGTACAAGTAATGTTAATATCCTCAATTATAATTATCATGATTTGTGTGTATATTTCTTAATCTTAGCAAATAATTTTGTTAGTTATTTCTTTTTTTTTTTTTTTTCGTTTCTATATATCTCATAAACTCAAATAACCTTATCATAGGATTATTTTAATCACGAAACATAAGTGCAACATTATTGCACCATAACGAATTTGAAATTCTCATGTTTCTCGTGAATTCGGAAACTGAAAAATTCAAGAATTTAAAAACGTATAAACTTAAAAATTTGTTTAAATATCAGAATAGTCACAAATAGAATTTTGAAACTTATAAATGCGTGAATAAATCATTAACTCTTTTATTATTCCGTACCTTATGAACAGAACCTTGGGTGTTGAATTCGATTAGGATTTGCAACTACAATATACATATTGAACTTGATCCCACTGTTCTCTAACTCTCTACGATCTTTCGTCGAGTAAAAGTGGATGTATTTCCCCTCTGATTTCCTGTTCTATCCGTTGTTGTTTCATGTTGTATTTTAGAATCGGCCTTTCATGTCTCTTCTTCGCTCGCGTGTTCCACTCTGTGCTTTCTTGTTTTCTTCTATCTCTCTTTCGCTCTGTATCCGTTTAAATTGCGAATACCGTGCGTTCCTCGACTTCTATTTAAATGTAATTTGTATCTTGCCCGCGCAATCGCTATCGCTCCCTTTTACTCTGGTTCCTGCTCGCCTTTCTTTCACTGGTTCACGTTTAATGGGTATGATAGCGAAAAGTTTTGGAAATATGTTCCCTTCGTTTCTTGGTTTTGATTTCAATTGCTATCTTTTTTAATTTTTTTCTTTATTTTGGATTTTAGGCCACGTGTATCTTCAAATGTTATTAATGAGCACTTTACATTATCAGTGTATGATTGTCATATTGTGTATAGACTAAATGACATTTATAGAATATCTAGATTCTATTACATAGAACTTCTACAGAAGCTTTTTAGGAAATATCAGATGTATTGTTTAAGATATTGTATAACTTACAGCTCGCACAGAATATTCCAATATTTTAAAAAAATATGAAATATATGATTGAAATGTACACTGAATGTAAAATTACAACTAACGATATAATTTTTGTCCTGCACGAACATAGCTTTTATAGAACTGAGTAGTTCATTTTTAAAAGTAATCATAAGCAAAATTGAAATGTAGAAACTTTTATCGAAAATGTAACTTCCTATAATATGTGTGTGTGTGCGTGCGCGCGAGTGTACATACGTATGTATAACGATAAAAGTCTCTACTTTGTCTATATATTCCCAAGTAAATAATAAAATAATATAAAATAAATACCTATAAATGAAATAAAATATTTTCGAAAATTATGATACACGTTAAAATTAGTTTTGATTCTCGATTTTTACAATTAATACTGCACAATTTTTCCTCACCAACAAAAACTTTAAAAATTCCAAGGATCTTCTTTTAAAATTCTCCAACAAATTCTCCAAAATTCCTTCTCTCTAGGAATAATTTCCATTTCCAAAATACTCGACTATTTCCAAAAATCATCAAGCATACTACTAAAATTAATGTTATACCTCATAACAGAAATATTGTCGGAAAATTTTTTCTTTTCGAATATATAGTAACAGAAATATTCAGAAGTAAGGCTTTCAATTATTGACCGAACGATTGATATTGTTTTACAACACAAATTTCAAAATTCTTACCAATAATGATGTATGTTGACGTAATTAAACTTCATTAATAAAAATTTTAAAACTTCTACAAAGATATGAGTCGTTCAAAATTGACAATTTGAGGTTGATACGAATACCTTTGTAACCCATTGTATTCCTTTTACCCCGTCCTCTTATTACGTTATCTCTTTCCAGGTGCCATTTTCTTAGTATAACCGTTTGGAAACAAGAATTCCATGATGTAACCAAGGGTTCGGCAAAGCTTCTTAGTGCTTCGAATAATAAATCAAAGCAATAGCGATAACTTGTGGAATAATAGCCCGCTAGATAACGATATACGGGAAAAGATCGTTTTCGTTGGCCAGAATTGGTTTTCGCGTCTAGTTCTACTCCGATATAGATGGTTAATTTATATCGCGGTGATTCAATTGCTAATCTATTACGAAGCATTCTATTAAGAGGATACAGTTAACTATTTGTGTGAACCGATTTAGTTACTCCTTATATTGTCATTTCATTATTTACTTGTGCTTATCTTTTGTATGGTACACACGATATATAAATACAATATATAAATGTATTGTATAATGTTTTTGCTCATTGAAAACATGTTTTTGTCTAATAAATTATTCTAAATATAATAATAGGAACAATTGCAATAACAGGAGAAATTGTAATGAGCTATAGATGTTCAATTAATGATGATGAATTATTACATGATCGAATCTAGAGCAGTTAATGCCAAAATTAAAATAAGTATGCCACAATTAGTATATGTATACAAAGAACCTAGTTTAAGCCCCAATTCCTTTCATATTACTACTTAGACACCTTTTATGCTTTACTTCACTTCTACTGTTATATGTTTTGTGGGCACAATTATAAAAGAACATAAATAGAAATACGTTTCACCTATTCAAAATTGTAACGAATATTCTACTGAGTACATTACCTATATACATATATTTTTGTATATTTTGTATATATTTTATACAATTTTTGCATCTTTAAATCTTACATGACTGCATAGAAACCCCCAATTCAGTTACAATTAATACCAAATAATATTTAATCAAAGTCAAATAAAAAGGAAGGAATTAAAAGTATAAAACGTATTGAATTTCAAAATTGTTCCGTTATAAATCATAAAAATGACAAATTACCGCTCATTATATTTTACTCCTATGATCTTCATATCTTATCTGCTTTTTCCTGTAGAAAGCTCACCAAAAACCATAACCTTAATAGAGTTACAACGTCAGCGTGTCATTTTCGTTGAAGAAGGGCAGGAAGGGTGACGGAAATATTCAGAGCGGTCAGATCAACTTAAGCAGAGGCGAGTCGGAGGATCGAGAGTACATAATAGAGCTGTCACGTTACACAATCGCGGTGCACGCGTTTCACATCTTTCTTTCCTCTGCTATCCTTCGACTTGATCCAGCCGTGATTTCCCACGCGTTATGGGGTGACTGCGCGACATCGTGACAACGTAGGGTGCAAGATTTATACTGCAAATCGGCGTATCGACGCGTGCCGCACCGGTTCACCCCAATTTCGACACGTACGAATTCGTTGCGATCGCAATTTCGAATAATCGGCGAAAAATTGCGCTATTTGCCTGTTTTACCTCCCGTGGAAACTGTCGTTAATACATACAGCGACCATACTTCAATACAATATAATATAAAAAATTTTGGATTGATACAATGGAAAGAATTTAATGACGTGAGTTTTATAAATGGTATTTAGTCGAACTACATTTAAATTGTAGTTATGCTTTACAGGAAGCACAGTCAGTCTTAAATGTTAGGTATTAAAAGTAAGCTCTAGTAGAAACTTTACCATTATTATATTAAGGCACATACTGTTAAAACACATTAAGATATATATATACTGTGTATATGTAATCACGAATAATGTCCTGATATCTCTTTAACGTTGAAACAACTAGTGTTTTTGTAATTTCTGATGTAATTTCGTTCCAAGGCGTTTGTGAGTTAAATGTTATAGCTAAATTTCTTTAATTCCCTTGAGAAATACATTAATAATGATTATGTTGATACATATATAAGAATGAATAATTTTGTGACAAGTATTATTACTTTCTTTGATAAGTTATGCACAAAATACGATAAGTATGTATA
This sequence comes from Bombus fervidus, assembly GCF_041682495.2. NCBI lineage: Eukaryota > Metazoa > Arthropoda > Insecta > Hymenoptera > Apidae > Bombus > Bombus fervidus. The sequence goes on from NC_091524.1 coordinate 1,113,426, forward strand.
TGTAGGCTTTCGTGACTGATTGATATACAGAATGATTCTAGTAACTAAGAGGAACTATAATTAATCTGAAGTGACGTTAGAAATTGCACTACTTAATAACCTGTGTCATATCCCACTGCAATTTTTCTACAAACATATTACCTGCAAAATACATTTATGGTTTTTACTTAAATCGTAGTAATAGATCTTTTTTTTCATAAATCGATTCTCCCTATCATTTTATGTATAAAAGATATAAGATAAGGTTATTGAAAATTAAATACTTTTGAGATATTTTATTCCATTTGTTATCATTGACAATGATAAACAAATAATCGTAATCCTCTTACTTGCGGAAGTAAAAACACGTAATCAGAGATCAATAGCGAGAGTAGGACGTAGAAATATGGAAAAGACGAGCAGTTGTTGGTTAATTGGAAACAAAAGGAAATATAGGCTATGTGTGCGAAGAGGGAGGGATCGCTGAAACACTACACAGAAGGATGTGGGGGAGTGAGGAGTTAAGAGGAAGTTTAGTAAGAGTAAAAGGAGGATACTACAAAAACAGTCAATTGTCGGCGAGAACTAGGAAAGGAAAAGGGGGCAATAAAATGATAGTATACTGAAATTAGGGCTAAAGTGTCAATATAATGGGATAGGTTAAGTAAATTTGCGAGTAGTTTGTTTTCGGTTATGAGGAGTGCGGAAAGATGAATGAAAAGAATTATAAGCTAAATCCATTACCAGGCTGAGGAGGCCAAAATAAAAATAAATTATTAAATTATTATAATAGGTATAATCCTTTCCAAAAGATACTTTCTAGTCTCAACTTCAATTTAATTTGGTCCGTATTTCTAATATACATTCGATACATAAACAGTTTTATATAATATATAAAATATAAGAAAAAATTTGAACAGTATATTAAATACTTTTATTTTATTTCTTTAGTTTAATTCATTTCAGTGAAATATTTCTGTAAAACTACACTAAATCGCCGACCTTTAGCCAAAAATTAAATGTCCTATTCATCTAAAATTTTAATCTTCGTTCCTCTCAATACGTCTCATAATACACGTTGCTCGAGCAAATGACAATTATACCTTGCACAGTACAACAAGGGGCGTGCTTAGAAGCGAAGCGCTAAATCGTTATCACGTGTCGAAGAGTGGAAACCGCATAACACGATATACTCTTATTACGTGGCAACGTATAGCAACCGATCCAGAAATCGTGTAACCTGTGATTTAGGTGCCACTACTACACACTATGCTTCTTGGAATAAAAGGGGTGATTTAATGACAGGTTATATGACATTTTGCAACCACTGCTTTCTGCTATATAAAGGGTGTTAAATTCTAATCCGTAAATGCAAATTATCGCTAATTAAAATTATCCGCTATATAAAAAAATGCTCAGACAGCGATGTCGACACAATTGAAAAATTTCATTACACAAAATTATATGATTTCGAATGATGTGTGATTCAGTATATATATATACATATATCCATTCCGGAACTAGGAGCGTAAATTGCACAGTACACTTTCTAATATTACTAATCAATACATTCTATTGTTCTCTGTAAGAAATTGTTAGAAGACTCAGGATAAAAATTAATTAGTTTACTAACCTTTCAAATCTTTTCTACAGTAAGTTCCTCGTTTTTTATATTTATTCCAATATTCATCTGCATTTTATATAATAAATTCTATACTACAAATAATTTCGTTTAAAACAAAATAACAGATAAAATAAAAATTGCAAAATATCTTTATTTTCTTAATGAAATGTGTAGGTACATAAATATCGTATTTGGAATAATTTATTTATCAAATACACTGTTACTTTAATTTGATAATAGGTACAGATACTATCGATTCATCTGAAATAATAGCACTTTGAAATAATCATCTCAGATTATTCCTTGAACAAAAGAAATAATATTGAAATAATATTTCAAGTAATGTAATTCCAAACGTGAAAATGTCAATAATTATTTTATTCTAATAAGAACCAATCATGTAATAGCCTGTATAAATTCACAGGAGCGAAGTGTATCAAGCGAGAAAAGCGGAAGAAGCGAAGGGTGCGATTCCTCTCTCCTTTCCCCATTCAGTTTACTTCCGTTATCCTAGGGTCTGAACGTGCCCCATACACCGCGGCTTTATTATGACAAAAACATCCTGAAATAGTAGTTCGACCGATCCAAGCCTGGTCAAAAGCACTTTACGAGGGTTATTTAAAAGTCATGAAAGTCTTGGTTAAGGGCTGTACGCGAATGTCACACTGTTTTCAGTGAACGACTCGCTCGTATCCTGTTTTGAATAACCACCGCTTCTCGCCTCATGTTTCACATAAACGATAAATCAACGCGATGATAATGCGAGCTGCTTTGCTTCAATATTAAATGAACGAACTCAATAGATATAGTTGATGTTGTGTAAGACATCGAATTTTGCTTCCTATAGAGTTATTCAATAAATTACTTTGTACGATGTCTTTACACGCTCTATAATATGCTTTATTAAATTGCTATAATATGAAATGCCGTTTATTTCAAATTTGAATTTTACGAAACAATACCAACTTGTTAAATTTTATCCGATTGTTATTTGCGTTTCTGGGAAACCAAGTTCAACTCGAAGCATCATCAACTCTAACGTTTGACAATTTCTCAATTTTGTTGTCTGAATATAGAGTTAGTGTTCAAATGCTCAAAAAATAACTGAATTACGTCCAGAAGTTTATTTATCAAGATATAAATCCCGAAGTTTATTATTCTATCAAAAGATCGTCGACGGTACGTATCTCAACACGTTTCTTTATGCTACATACCATAATACCTCGCGTTATGATAAATATAAAAGGGTCGGAGATATTATCCGCAGTTCATGTGACTCGCATGAAGAACGATACTCGGCGAGAGTTGGGAAGCACACTAGGAACTAAAAAGAATCCGGTGGATCGATGAAATTAGCATGATCTGTGAAGAGGGTGGCCAATCATCGAAAAGGGTGTCGGATAGAGACTTCATATTATTTTCGCTATTATTCTAAACGGTTCGATAACAATGATAACTCCAAAATAAAATGGATTATTTTGAAACAATGTGTTGGTACTTTTCAAGTATATAAACTGTAATTATGAAAAATAACAAAAAGAAATGAAAGAAATTTTTATAATATTTAGATTGAATTCAATTTTCACATTTGTATATCCGGAATACGTAAAATAAACAGCTCGAATATTATCTTTTTAAAATCTTTTTAGTTCTTATTTAAAAATTAATCGATATTATTGTCTTAAAAGATTTATATGATTAGCTTGAAATCTTAATTAAACCTCGATTCCATTAAATTTAAAAATAAAAATGAGAAGAGATGTGTTGTTTACTTATCAAGACAAATGTATTTAATGCTGTATTTCTTAGTTTTAATGATAAAAACAAAATTTCGGGAAAATTCGTAAAAATTCTATTAATATTTAGAAACTTAATCGTTCAACACCAATAAAACGTTCAATTAATTTAAATAAACAATTAATTATAGCCAATTACCAATCAGATTCAGTAAGCAACAAAATTTACAAATACGCAAGAAACAAACTTAACTAGATAGATAATTCTAAGACTTTTGTGGATAAAATGCTTTAATTTGTTTAATTTGTTTAATTTATTTTAAAAATATATTAACGATAATTGTATTGATACGTAAGTACAAAGAATTCTGTGACAAATTGCGTTTCTAATTTCTTTGATAAGTCAAATACACAAATATGAGTACGTAGACTTTCGTGACTAGCTGTAGTATTCCTTTAAGTAAAAAAGTTTCATAGCCTCTTGACGTGAAATAATACTCAGAACTTGTACTAGAAAATATCAACCGTTGAACCATACTGCCACTAAATGCATTACCAAAGCCGCAATCCATGATGGCTCCACACTCATAAAAATATACTAAACACACGTTGATAAAACGTAAAACTCTTTTCTTCACGATCAACCAATGAAAATGTGTCACCAATTTCAATCTTTGGCAAGTGGTTTGTCATAAAGCTTACATAAAAAGCATTGTGGGATCGATTTCTAGTATGGTTACGATTGTCACGATATAATGACGAGGGTGACACAGGGCGCAAATGTGTTGGAATGGAATAAAGAGAAGGATATTCGCGGTGAATAAAAAAAAAGAAAAAAACGGCCAAACACAGCCAGGACACTCGATGTCACAGCGGGATTGTCGTTTGACTGGCACCCGTTCTTTAGAACGTCAGCTTTGTTGCAGGGAGAACCTTCTTTACCGCAACGACTTTTCATTGTGTCGGGCTTGTGACGTCGAGGAGTCACTCGGCTTGGACGCTTTTGTGCGTTTCATGACATCGCGTTAAGACGAAAGCCGGAAGAAACCCCGTTTGTTTGACCTGACACTGGAAAATTGGAAATACTGGGTTTGGTACTTTGTAAGTTACCTAAAAGAACTGTTATAGATTATTGTGGAGCATGGAGGTTGTATATTGCTTTATTTTGGTTTATGTGGTTGATTTTATTCGTTTTTTGATACTTCCTAACACGTTCATTCCGCATGAATCTAGTTAGCGCGTATATTTATACTATATATATCGAATGACGAATATAAACTGGAAAATCACGAAATGTAACGAAAAAATTGTATAACGATACACATTGTATCCTATTATATTCTAAATTAGAGTACCGAATTAGAGTAATATTAAACTTTGATAATATTATTAACATTTCAAATATAATACTATTGGGTTGGCAACTAAGTGCTTGCGCAGTCACGTACACCCAATAAACGAAGTGTACTATGTATACTAAACATAAATAATACTAAATATATGAATACTAAATTTAATATGCACACAAAATCATGAAACTGATATATCTATACATATACATATTTTTTTAATTTCAAACAAACTTCGTTATATAACTTTAATTTTCTCTACAATATTTCTAATTTAAAAACATCATCAAAATATTTTAAATTTGAACATTTGTGGTATTACACAATGTTGATACTTGATACTATTCTTGATATTCCAAATACAATGTTTTTTAAACTGTAGTATACAAGACAGTAAGCACTATTCTTATATAATCTCTAGACTGCGAATATTCATCCAAACTTCATTATTTATAAAAATAATTAGAAAAAAGGAATGTAGATAGAGAATTGTTTTACGTGCTAAGTATTATAACGAGTACTGTGTCTGTGGAGATTTTATATATTTTTGCATATTAAGTGCAATTCTATACATATCATATCTTCACATTTCTCACAGATACATAAAAATCCGCAGTCTAATAGTCTCAAACAAATTGTATCAACTGCAACCTCTTCTAAAATATTTCCAATCTAAAATCACTAACGAAAGCATAAAGCTCTTTAAAATTATAATCTTTAAAATTACATCATGTGTAATCTTTATACAAAAGTCAATTTTGATGATGTTGATAAGATTAAAAGGAGAAGAGTCGAAGTCCAGAATCGAAGTCAGAATGTCAGAGGACATCGAAGACAAGTCGAGGGAGAATATCAGCGATGTCTGTTTCGTGTTTGGGACGTGTTCGTGATAACGGTGTGTCCGCGTGTGCACTGAGGGGGATGACAGTACTCCGCTCATGGGTCCGAGATGTCAGCTCGCTTCAACGCTATGGAACCCTGACACCGGGTCTAACAAACCTTGGGGAACGAAAATCTCCCATGGCCAATCACAGAACTTTGCGCGTAATCCTTGGACACGCGATTTCTCCTCTTCTCCTGTATACTATATACTGTATACAATCTTTCTTGTGACGAAACGAAAAAGTCTTTAGTTTAAGGTAACTCTGAACAGATTTAAATATCTTATATTTCGATTTAAATGTATGTATTTTCAATAGAGTAGGATATGAAATTAGGGGTGTAAACTATGAAGCATATTGAAGAAATGTATTTGCAGATATTTAAAGGTCTGTATGTCATTTTTACGTATTGTTATTTATAACAAGAGTACGGATTTTTATGTATTTATGGAAAATTTGGAGATGTAAAAGTGCACAGAATATGCAAAAATATATAAAATATCCAAAATATAATACCCTTTATAATATTTAATAGATAAAACAATTTTTTATCCAAGTACCATTTTTTTAATTATATTCATAAATATGTAAATTTACAATTTACATATTGTATGTCCGCAATCTATTTATACCTATGTAGACATTTTAGTCGATATATATTAAAAATAGTTGGAATAAAATTATGGATATTGAAAAAATATGTCTATGTAAAGATATTTGCTTACATAAGCTTGTACTTAATACTTAATATTTAATATTCATATATTGTGTTGAACATGAAATTATTAATTCATTATGTTAAACATCACACGTTTCTTGCATATTTAGTGTGCATAAACACTCACGGCTTAATAATAAATATTTAATTGTTAAAAATGGAGGACCAAAATGTTTTATATGAGACCACAAGAACTTTACGTTAACGTTATCGCGCGAATAGCTGGCGACGCATGGAAGAAAATACACGTCTGGAAAATGAATTGCGAAACTATCGGCAACAGAAGAACGTACCGCTTTAGTTCGTGGGAATTCTTTTACGACTTGGCTGGGATTTATACGAGCTGTAAGTGACAGAACCGACGAAAGCAGCTCACGTCGGCCAGAGGATAAATAAAAGATACGACAACCAAGGGGAATGGGGGCGCTCTGGATATTCTTCGATACGTACATACATCAATCATTAATGCCGAATGTCGTTTTCGAAATTATGATCGCGTTTATTTGGTGAGACGAAAAAACAATTTTTTAAAAATGTGTTTTAATCGTATCAACTGCGCATATACGTGGCTAACGGGAACGATAACGAGTATACTGAAAATGTTGTGAGGGTTAGATTTTGTTATGTACAATATTTGACGAAATTATAAGATACTTTACGTGTTAGCATATTTCGTATATATATACAAAAGAAGAAAATGTAACACATTATATAGATACCTTATATGTATATAATTCTGTAAATCGTATACTTTTCTAGCTGCAACAGCACGATTCAGCCGACTTCATTCTTAAATAACATTTCTTACTTCTTTTCCTTTTAAATGAATACATTAATATTATGAGTAAGATAGACTTTTTAGACTATGAGTCAGATATAGAGTGCCCAGTGTTGTTTCAAAATTTAGACAATAAAATTTTAATAATATTATTATTTACTTTAAACAACACAATTTAAGTTAAATTTATTAGGAATTGGATATTTTTATAAAATATATCTTTACAATATTTTTATAAACTGAAACACTCGCAAGATAAATTAATTATAAAAAATTTTTTTTATCAATGAAGTCTACTTACAAACTATTTAAAAAATATTATATGGAACAAAAGTCTTATAAATATCTAACAAAAGTTCTGATAAATATTTACAAAAATAAATCTCTGTTTCTCTTTTCTCTTAACTCCTCGCGATAATTGCTGAAAAAGATATATTAAAACAAAAATATAACTATACTACAAAATAATATGATAATTAAACAACTTATGATTAGTAATTAAAAATATTTACAAGGTGTAAAAACCATATAAATTACTATAATTAAGACTGCGTGTATTTATGTGTGCAATGCTGTTCATAAAAGTTTCAATCGATATTATGCAATTCCACTAATATCAAACAATTATCCTACATATAAACAAATGATTCATAAGAAATATTCGCAATAAATAGAACTCATAGTAAAATACAAGTCAATGCAATCTACTTTCGCTAACAATTATTTAATATTTCTAATATGTTTAGAAAACATTCGCGGTATCTGACACCTTAGAATTACATATCCTATACTCTATATTTTGTAATAGTATGTCCAAAATACTTATAAAACGAAAACTAATACGGAGAAATAAATTAGATAATAAATATATTATAGCTGATCTCTTATATCACGAAAAATATAAAACCTAATCCAAACCTAACTCATATACTTCAATACTTTTTCGAATTACAAGGCTAGATGTTAGGTACAATTATTATTTATAAAACACAAAATAAACTTCATATAACAAATCATTTGTAGATAATTTAAAATGACATATCCTGAGTGATTCCAAGATTCTAAACTGATCATTTCGTATAAAATTTATGCAAAATTAACCACATTTCAAATATTTTTAAACGAACAATATGTATTTGCAATATGATTAATTTTAAATAAATTTTACGTGAAATGACTAATGTAGTAATTTATATCGAATAGTAATTTATATACAGTGATAATAAGTGGTTTAATAATTTCCTAATATTGCATTTCTCTCTCTCCCTCAGTCTTGTCCTTTACATTTTGTAAAATTTCATATATGATAGTCAATGAGAGACACAGAACAGTACCCTTGTGTTTATGTTTTCCGTGTCCTTCATATATTAAATTTGATGAAATTAAGAAAGAAATATGTTTTAAATTAATCATTTTCAGACACAAGTACCTTATAGGACATAAGAAGCGTATCTGGATATAAAAAAAATATATGGTGTCATCTAAAACAATAACGGAAATCTATGATATATACCTATTTCTTCAAACCAAACGTTTCATTTAACAAAGTTACAGAGGCAGCTTAAACACAGTCTAAAAGAATTGAGATGTTAATGTTTTGCCTTTCTCGAAAAAGATTAGAAAGGAATAAGCAGTGTAAGAATTTATTTTGTGCAAAATAAGCCAGTTACGCTACTTTTACTTTACGAAACAAGATTCGCAAACCAAAGCCGCTCAAACACCTTTGAGCAGAAATTCCTATCTTTCGCGCCAAAGTTCTCTTTAATTATTTAGGTAAGAATCACGTCGCATCGTTCGCAACGTCTTAGCGATCCTTAAATTTAGGGTTTTTTACATACACACTAATATATATATATAGTGAATACGACTTGCTTATGTCAACGTAAGGTCTAATATTAACACCCAAAACTCAATCGCCAGTTCGACCTCTCCCGTCGTATCTCACGAAGGTCTCATGAAATTCCGCTTAATTCCAACGAAGACTCAGAAATTATAGCAGGCTCCAGGTCTCTCGTACTACACGTCGATCGACGGAAGTAGCATCGCGCGTGTAGGCGACCGCGTGCACGTGTTTCGCGCCGCAGACGCGCGAGTGCGTACTTAGGTTGGCAGAAGCCAAAGTCCCCTTGGAGTGACGCGAGACGGATATAATTGAAGCCGGAGGTAATTAACTCCCTCGTGGAGCACAAGCCGCTCACCGCATCGTTTTAATTACCGCTCTCATCGCATTTCATCGGGCAGAAGCGCACCCCCCGAACTCCTCTCATCTTTCTCTATCTCGATGGTTTAACTCGGTTGAGCCGGTATGTTTCGTGTTTATAATAAATCCGATGCCTCTCCAACCAATGCGCAATCTATTAAAGGCGTCCCTCGAATCTGATATTGTACAGATAAACGTGATTCAAAATAAACGAGTGATGAAAGTTTCTTTTCTGAGTTCCTCTATCTGCATGTCCCATAGCTCATGATGTGTAGCTCGTTTTGTAGGGTTTCTCTGAAGGAAATCTCAATTACATAATATGTCCATAATTAGATCTTACAAGGGCTCATAATATGAATCTATAATACGAATATAATATATGGGAAATCTATACAAGACAGTATTTAAGATTTTAGATTTACAATTTTTGGATTTGTGAAACAAGTGGTATAATAAAAATTGTATTTATTACATGTTCTTGTAATGAATGTGAAATAACAGTTATGAAGAAAATATATCACAATATAACTTTAAAAATATTTTAAAAATAAGTCTACATTGTATACAAAAATTTCTAATATTTTCATTCTTTAAATATTATATTAACCATTTTAAATATTTCGTTTCATATCATAAATTAAAACGTAAGTTATAGAAATGTTCAATCAGTAAATATTCAGATTTAAAAATCTCAATTAATTTCATTATAATATTGTGATTATAATGGATTATAATACAAAATTATAATATTGTATAATATGAAACAGAATAAATAGTTTTTTGTCTTTATTTATATTAAACAGTAACTAGTACTGATCATTTCGTATAAAATTTATGCAAAATTAACCACATTTCAAATATCTTTAAACGAACAATATATATTTGCAATATGATTAATTTTGAATAAATTTTACGTGAAATGATTAATGTAGTAATTTATATTGAATATATACAGGGATAATAAGTTAAGTACCCATTCTGTGAATGGTTGATAATAATAATTAATTTTCTACTAGTTAAAAATTATTCACTTTCCAAGCATACGTGCTTTAAATTACCCTTGTATTAACATAAGTATATACTTAAAAATACGTTGAATGTTAATAAAAATATAAATTATAATGATTGTAAGTAAGACGTAAATTATGGTTACAATTAATTATAATTAATTTCTCTTATTCTATTTCTAATTTTAGGTGTCATCTATAAATAGGGTATTGAGAAATTTAGCAGCACAGAAGGAGCAACGGCAACAACAGCAACAGCAGCAGCAAGGGGTGGCTGCTGTTGGTGTTGGAGTTGGTGCTGGTAGCCCAGCTGAGAGCGTTTACGACAAATTGAGGCTACTGAATGGGCAAACCACAGGCTGGCCAAGGCCCAATCCATGGTAACTTATTCTTCCCTTTATCATTGTACCATTTTTCTCTATAAAACCATTATGAAACTATGTATAGTAATTTATGAGAACTGAAAAGATTGCAAAGAAAGATAGCTTTTTTAATTTGCCAATTTTCATGTAGAAATATAAAAAATTTGATAAGAGATTTTTTATTAAATTTTAAACGGTATATGAAATACAAAGTACGAAATACAAAGTACAAAGTATGAAATACAAAATAAATAAAAAGTTGAAGTACGTAATTATAAAACAGACTAAACAATTAAAATCGCTTGATAATGCAATTACAAACGATGACACGATAATTATATTACTTTCATGTATTCATTCTCTGAAGATGAAATAATATAATAAAAAGTAATAGTAGATAAAATAACTGTCAAGATTTGTCAAGAAGAAATGTCAAGATTTTTAAAAGAATAATTTTCTCATAGAAGTAATTTTACGTATAAGTACCCTTTTTTAAATACCACGATAATAGAAATTGATATAAATTTCTATCTTTAAATGTAAGATTTTATATCCTTTCTTGTATCTTTACGAATATGTGTAGAGATAGACATAAGAACTTTTCCGATATAGTATATATTAACTCAACCAGTAAAGCAACAGAAATTATATTATATAAGAACTACTACTTAATTACTTACATCATACTTTAAATCTCATTTAGAATTTCTTTAATAACACAATCCTTATTTATGTATCAATAACATGATCTTTGATAGTTTTCAGTGCAATATTATTCTGTTTACTAAAAATTGTTGGTAGTTTTCGATTCAATATTATTCCACTATTTAAAATTTTTCCTTTTTGCAAAATTTGTTTGATTGTAAAAAGTTTCGTAATCTTTATAGTTTTACATTGAAAGTTATCAAAATTAGAAAATTGCCCTAAAGAAATGAGAGATAATTCAGTTGAAAAAGCGCAAAGGCCATAATCCTTCTATTTTAAAATTTTATTTCACATTAGGTATCCATCTGGTGCTGGCAGTCCGTTTCCATCCCTGCAGCCCAGCTTGAGTCCAAGTCATTGTACAGCCTTGCCGCCGGATCCTGCGGATATTCTGCATGCAAAGAAAGGTAAGTGAAATTAATACTAATAAATACTTTATTTAAATTAAGATATTTACACTTTTCGCTACATTTCACCGACTGTCTTCCAATCTTTATTTTTATCAATATTCTATTTGAAAAATATAGTCAGCGATATTGCGGTAATATAGAATGCGTGTCAGAAATTGATGTGTTCAAAAACATACACAATTAACATGAAATATATACTAATGTACAATATAGAATGACGTCCTATTAAATTAAAGATTAACAAGGTATTATTAAAAAATCGAAGTCTTACGGAACTTGACCTTAACATTTTTCTATTACGTTAAATCTTTCTGATTACTCTAATCAAATATAATTAACATTATAATCAAATAATCATTTAACAGGGGCCATGAATAGTTCTGTCACAGAAACTGATTATCACTGATTATCATTAACACTGATTATCAATATGTAAGACCAATAATAACTATACGTTATAAATAGTATTAGGACTGCTCAACACTTCAATTTCTAAAATTAAAGATTTATGTTTAAGGTAAAGAACTATTAAATATAATAAACGGTTAAAAACAAACAATTAAAAACGATCAATATCTAATAACGAATGAAAACGTTATTTCTGCATTCCACACTACATCAAATATATAAACTATTATTTCTTTATCGTGTAATGCATATGCTGCGTCTTCTTATACACTTTTTAGAAAACTAAAGTTTCTTCTTTTAAATATAGATATTATATCGATCATTTGATATAAATCATATCTTTAAAATATCTAAATAGAAACTTATTTATTTTGTATAATTAATTTTCAATCAAGTATTTTATTCTACATGATTATTACATTTATTAAAATTTTTTAGCCCTTAGGTCCGTCTAAATATTTGAGAAATCGGCAATAACATCAAAAATAATACATAAATTGACTAAACTCGTATGATTTTAATGCATTATATTATATAAATTATATCTAATTTAAATGCAGATTAATGTAGAATCTGCTGATTCCATAGGAAAATACTGGTAGATGCTACTTCCAATCATCAATTTCTCATTAATTTATAAATTTGGATAAAATTCGTATACCGTTGTTATAAATCGATTGAAGTGCCACGATAGTTATAAATTGACTGACCATGTTTATAAAAATTCATATTTTGATGAACATAACTGAATAAATGAGATCTAAATAGAATATTTTATCTTTGTATATTTTATGTACATACGTACATATGCATCTTATGTATATATATTATTGTATCTTTAAAATTATAGCAAACGCATAAATATCTATACAGTCTATGTGCAATCAATAGTTCAGCCATGTATCAACTGTCTTAAAGTCTAGAAAAGAAAAGTATTAAAATTAACAAACAACCCTAAAATCAAACCCAAAATCAAAAATATATATAAACTAAGCCAATGTCAAACAAAATTTCTAAAGTAATCCAAGCTTTCCAGTATACACTCCTCTAAAAGTACGCCCTTTTAAAAAGAAACATTGAAATTAATAAACAATCCTAAACCCAAAACTCCAAAAAGGTACAAACTAGCCCAACATCAAACAGAATTTCTAGAACAATCCATACTTGCCAGTACACCTCCACTCTTACATCCGCCACAAACCTATCAAAAATCTTTAAACATTCATACACACGCATACACACACTAAAATACAATACACCTTCACACATATGTAAAAGTGGCCAGCGGTGAGAAATCCAGACAAGCGAGGGGTACACACGAGGGAGTGGTTTCGAAAATAGGGGGAAGAGGCGGCGCGTTTTAATTAATTAATCTGCTGGCTGAAACGATACTAATATCAATGTAATTCCGTCGGCGGGCCCCGCGGTTTGCCGCATGCGTGTGCAGCGCTTTTCCGGTAATAATTGTTACGTTTAAGCGAAACGAGAAGGACACAGACGAAGGGGTACACGGGGGTTGGATGGGGTGAAAAGCGTGTTTGCAGTCGACCGTCCAACCCACACGAAATTGTAACTCAACCGACGGAATATTCTCTCTTTCTCTCTCATGCACTCGTTGAACTAACCCCTCTTCATCCCCCTTGTTTGCCTCTCTTTCATGGTACATGAGCGTGCACGCGTATCCCTTTGGCGGCATATCAAACGCGCGATTTCTTTTGGCCGATCGTTTTCCAACGCCAGGGTGGCGAACGGTGTCACAAGCAGCAAAAAACCAACGTATGGGTAAGTTTGATTCATACGTGAGGCTGTTTTTAAAGTATTTATGGTGAGTCGATGAAATATCACACCTACGGAAAGTTATGTTGTAAGGAAAGTTACTTTTATATCTCGCATTGTTTATTGCAATTGGCAGAGCATCGCATACAGCGGTTCGCAAAAGTATTCATACACTTACCATAGATAAACACTTCTGCGTATAATTGCATATATTATGTAATACATTTTGAAATTTCATTAACACTATAGTGAGAAGCGATTGCCATGATTACATATTGGCAAAATTTGGACACGATCTGAAAATATATGGAAGTTGCAAGATATTTATTGCAACCTCGTATTTAGTAAAAATTATTATACAATATGAATAGTTACCTTAAACGTATAATAAGTGTTAAAAACGACCCCATTGAATATTAAGACCTAGTAGCATTGCAGATTCCTTTCCAATGCCATAATATTCGTCCACTTAAGTGACTTTGATAATTTTCTGTATTTGTTCTCTATTTGATAGTAATATCTGTTAGGTTCTTTAAACATATGTTCAAATAGAACTCCAAAAATGATATATGTTACACGTTCTTCAAATTTTATCACAATTTTTATTCCGATTTCCTTCAAAAGATGCCAATGTAATTGGTCCATCAGTTGTTTTCTACATATTAAGATCTATCCCAATATTATTATTGTCACCTTCTAAATCAGTAAATTGCGAAAATCTGAATGAAAATCTTCGAAAAGATATATCACTATCATGGCTATCATCGTTATAGTGATTTATTAATATTATCATTACGCGATCATAACTAAGAAATATTACTAAGTAATATGAAGTAGTATTTGTTTATGATTTGTTGATGATGATGATTGATCTATATTTATTTATTACTTATAAGGGACATGCAGCAACTTTAAAATTCAGAAAAATTTTAAACCAAGCACAGATATAGTTCAAGAAAACTAAGAACGAAACCATTTCTTATTCCGACAAACAAGCAATTCATAAAGGCAATACCATCCTTCAAAAGATTCAAAATTTTCAAAATGTTTTGCATAACGCAGACAGTCATAAAAAAGTCGAATTCTACATACCTATATCACTTCTCAGAGAAATTACAAAATTATACATACATATCGGTATAATCATTATTAATAAATTTCTGAAATGAAATTAAAAGAATTAAAACATTTAGAAATTACAAAACCTTTAATTCAAGGAGATAGCAGTTTAGATGTAATTTTAATTAATTAATTTTAATAAATAAACAATATATATTTACATAGGTATTAGTGGCTCTTCACATAGAAGAGATTTACAAGATATTAATATATTAATTTTATTATTTTCATGATTTCATGTAACACGTATATATAATTTATTTAATATTGTATTTTAAATATTGTAATTTGCTTTTTGTTAATGAAAGGAGGAGTGAATACAATCGTGTTACATTTTAACAATATGTATCTTAATGCGTCGAAGGAATAGAACTAAGGTTTTTACTACGATATTTTATATTTTATTATTATTAAATGGTATATACAGATTTTTGTTACTAACGATGTAACATATTCATAAAAGATTTCTACGAGTGTACAAATACTTTCATGTGCAACTGTACATACAATTCTTCACCATTCACCATCATCGCAAACTCCTCGTCCGAAATCGTCCTCTTCGCAAAGCGTTGTTAATCGAGCCCTTCGATTCTACACAGGACGCGTTATTATTTTGTATTCCAGCAGGATAGAAGGGATACAATCAAATATGGTAACTGTTGCGAGCACTCAACCACACGCGGACCCCGGGGGCCGGATTATCTCCACGTAGCTGCGGGCTTGCCATCGTTTATAGGATAACTTGTGTCAGGAGGGTTGTTTCTCTCTCCTTTCTCTTTCAACTTACGCCTCTATTTTCCTATCTGCATCCGTCTGTTTGAGATTCTATCGGTTCGTCCTCGTCCTTCGAGGTTTTCTCTTCTCTGTTTTTGCATACTGTTTCGACAACGACCGATTCCAAGAGGCGGAAATCGCCTCGGGCCAAACAGAAACGACAACTGGCACCCCGTGCCGCAAGAGCAAAGCGAAAGCACATTATGCTGCAATCATAGTGCCGATCCTTTAACATCAGTTCCTCGCTGCTTCTGGAAACTGTCGAATCTTCAAACGTTTCAATCTTAGACAAGAAAATTGTACAGAATCGATAATATCTTGATGAGAATTTTTACATAATATGTATATATAAGTATTTTAAAAAATATTTCTTTTCATTATTTAAGATATCCTTTGTAATTAAAGTAGATAATTTCAGTAAGATAAAATACGATATATTAGAATCTAAGAAACTAAGAAATAGGGAAAACTTAACTATCATGGAGGTGAAAGAATACAAGTAACTGTATATAGGAATTTCCTATTATGTAACTGCTAGTCTAAATTCTAATATTATTTTTTTTAATTCTTTCCATTATGTTCAAATTTATATAATTATAACAACTTTGTTATTAGCATTTTTCAAAACGCTACTACAAAATTTCTTTTTAAATTATTACATACTTAATGCATATATTTACAAGGATTTTTTTCAAATACATCATTTTAAAACACTATTGTTCAGTTATATAAAACAGTATCAAAATCAGAAGATTAAAAGGAATGTACTTATCATATCTTCCTCCAGTGGTTTTCACACAAGTCATATGTTTCTTGCATATTTAACACATATGAATATCCAGAGTCTATTTATAAACGAGACTGTGTACGTATGTATATCTACTATCGATCATCGTATCATCATCCGAGAAAATCGTGATCGATCTATGAAATCAGTTTTTCCAATTGAAATGAGAACGCGGCCGCGATCGCGTGTGCGACATGTCAGAGATATTGAAATTCTGGTATGGCATTCAGAACTCGTGTTCTCTTTCCTTCTCTCTTTCGTTCTATTTCTTCTTTTTCATTCCCCTCCCGTTCGCCTCGTAGTACGGGACCCGAGAGGTGAAAAAACAATGCCTATACGACCCGAACCCCTTTCGTTTCGATCGAGCACGGAGTCTCTTTGCACCCTTGTCTCCTTTCTTTCTTGGCCTCTCTTGTTCATCGTTTCTGGCGTCGCCGTCGTCCTCTCTTTTTCTCTTCTCTCCAGTTTTATTCTGGCTTCCTCTCCTTTCTCGCCACCCGCTCTCATAGAATTCTTCTGCATGCCGCTGCTGCTGCCGCGTCTCGTCTCGTCTCGTCTCGTCCCGTACCGTGTCTCGTGTCTCGTGCAACGGCACAATGCAACTCGGGGATGCATTGTGGATCAGCCTCAGCAGACACCCCGCCAATACCGACGCCAACGTTGTCGAGATGGCGAACCTTCACAGACGTGATGGATGGTTGCGAAGAAGACACCAACTGTGTCGTAATATAGTCGTTTAGTTTGGCATTTAATAGAGAAATTGTTGAATTTTTCGGACTTTTAGAATGCAAGTTCATATTTTGATAAGATTAGATTTTAAAATGTGAATTGATATTTTAGTGGATATCGTAACCCACATGGATATCGTTACGATGGGTAACGTATCATTGAATGTTTCAGCATCATTGAATTGACAAATTCAGAATTTTTTCAGCATCTAAATTAATATGTTGGCGAACAGTGTAATTTGTTGTTGTTATCACTGAATATTAAAATATAGAGCTTCTTTAGAGATCATAGAAAAATCTAGGTTACTCTCATTAAAACCACCTTCACAAACCACTCCGTACAAACATTAACAACCTCAAACAATCTTTCGCACAAATACACCAAAACCTTAATTACCAAAAATGAAAATGCAATTATGGTATCTACCACTAACGCTTTCTTTCCATCGAATTCTTCAAAATATAACCTCGTTTGTATTTTTTCATACTTAACCAATCAGAGCCAACCTGCTCACTATTGCTCATACAATCTGCAACCATCAATATTCCAAAACATTCGTCTCATTTTATCTACAACTAGACTACAGATTTCTATGCACTTATTTATGAGAAACTGTAATATCCAAAAGAGTAAGACAACCTTCTACCTAGATTCCACGTTTTCAATCATCTTCATAAAGATATAAATTTGCATAAACATTCGCGGTCTACTGCCAACATTCTTTCTTCTACATACTCCTAATCCCCAGTGATTCGTTCCATCGTCAGAAACCATCATGATTCTCACCGGTGAGAGGTAAGTACTCAGAGTTCTCCATGGTTGATCTCTGGTTGAGATACAGAAGTAAAACATTTCTCTCTCTCTCTCTCTCTCTCTTTCTCTTTACTCATACGCGTTTTGTCGTCTCTGCGTTTCTACTGCTTCTACTTCGTCTTCTGGAGCCCCATGTCCCAGTAGGTAGGCACGTTGCAACGATGCGAAACCTTTTATCGTCGAGCAGGACAATGCACAGTCTCTCTCTCTCTCTCTCTTCCCTCTCTCTCTCTCTCACTCTCAAACACACACACATACACACGCACTATCTATTTATCTATCTATCTTCCTTTTTCTCTGTCTATCTTTGTTTTTCGTTGTAGGTTTGGTTTGTCGTCGAGTAAGCATCGTACTCGTTGTCGTTGTTCTCGCCACTACCGTGGATCCTCGTGGAAACGCGCGATCCGCGTATTAATGGTTCTCCGATAGCTTTTGTATACACGTCTCTCCCTCCCCCTGTTTTCTGTGATGGTGGATCCTTTCGCTGAAACGAAGAAAAGGAAAAGTTTTTCAAGAGAAATTCAGAGGGTTCAGCGCAGATTCTTTTTTTCTTCCTTTTTTATTGTTCTTCTTCATTATTCTGGCTTTTTCACGTTTCGTTTTGTTTTTTGACCTTTATTGTTAATGGAAAGAATTCTGTGAAATTGTTTGATGAGACGACGCGTGATTGCAACTGACTGATGGTAGAGGAAATTGCTTCCTTTGATTTTAATTTACAGAACAATTGAAGATCACAGGAAAACGACATGAGTTTCACAAGATTCAGATTTTTTATTTTTATTAAAAACAGGTATAATTGCTAAATATTACTAAATCCTGAAAGTTGCTAAAAATATGCGTATACTTTTGGCAAAATTAATGTTGACTTACAAAGGTAGGAACATCAATACCCTTATCAATTGAAGATTAGGAAAAAAAATATGATTTTTTATTCTAATGCCGTTTTATGAATAAAAAGGAATATTTTAATGTAAAATAGCTGAAAGCTGAAGTATGTTATTGAATTAGATTTGAAATGGATAGATGTGAATTGGGGATGAAGGTCTTTATTTAAAGTGACAAATTACAATAAAGTGACTATTGAAATTATTTGTCCTGAGCTATTAACAATAGCCAGTGAAAACACATATTTGAAAAAACTAAAAATGAAAATGATTGAGCTTATATTCTAAAAATATATACTTAAAGGAGTTTAAAAATCATATCATGTTTATATAATCATCATTATCATATTGTAATTAGAGAACTTTCTATAAATTTCGCAAATCTATATTATACTATATTCTTTTATTTCATATTCCAGTTTTATTAAGTTTACTAACAAAAATAAGTACGCCTTATCTAAACAAACTTATTATCTAAACAAAATGTCTACTATATAATAACCATATAATAACTATAATACAATTAAGTAGAAGATCGTATTATCTAGATACTAAATATTGTAAAAAGTGCTGTATTTTGGATGTTTTATCTGCATATATCTGCATATTATGAGCTTTCTATACACGTGTACATTTTTTAATTTTTCATAAATGCATAAATGTCCGCTATTTAATAATAATAAATACCTAATTCAATACTACCAATCATCACTACATAAATTGCTACTACCAATTAATTACTAATTAATTGCTACTATTGTACGTGTTATTAAACTTATGAAATATTTTTCATATTTGCAAAAAAAGAGCATATATTAAACTACTAACTATCATGAAATGTAAATACGATGTTAAAAAACACGATGATGTTCATTTTACGATTTTATCGAATAATGGACGCACATTCTTTTCAATTGTCACCTTTTTATCTTTTTTACGCTGAAACGCCCTCCAACAATATCGAACAAAACCGTGTACATTCTACACTGTATAATCCTGCTTGACGCGATTGTATATTAAGATTCAATCCAATTCCTCATTTTCTCCACATCCTCGACAGTTGGTGAACGTCGCTTAAGAACCACTTGGCAGTGCCCTCTCGGCGACTCACTCGAAACGTCGCTCGCGGAATCATTATTCGACGCAACAGCAAGTCGAAAGTTTCCATAGCTGTCGCGTTTCCACGAGCATGAAATTCGATAGAGTAAGATTTTCCACTCTCAGTCTCTGATTACTACCCTCTATCGCTCGCGTGTGTGCTCCGTTTAAGGTCACGAGCTCATTCGCCGGCCTTCTGCTGGACGTTCTACTTTAGTAGTTGTAGAATCATGTCGACACACGTAAGTACGGTGACTCACAAATGTATTTGAACATTTATAGAAACTTTTTAATAATATATTATGTGTTTTACACGAAACATTTTGAAACTCCATTAGCACTGTTATGAAGCTTGACTATTATAATTATATTGGTAAAATTTGAAACAAATTTAAGAATATGTCGTAGACACCATAAAAGTATTTAAGCAGTTAGCATTATATTCATAAACATCAATTTGCAGTGGAACCATATTTAACCCTTATTATCTGGTCAAGATGGTTATTCATGCTGTATACTAGAAACTTTCTCAAACATATTTACAAATATAAATTGGTAACTTTCAACAAAGAACTAAATATCTATTATAGCAAAAGCATTTTTCCAAGAATCAAATATCAGTCATTCCATTTCTTACACCTACATAATAAAGGTGGCGTAACTCGGTAAGAGTACATATACACTCATTTAAGATTAAAAATATAACATTAATTGACAGCGTAAATTTTTAGACACGCAAAATACGACTGATTATTACGTTTTCCTCCATGGATTTTAATTGCCATATAAATTACAACGATTGTTTTCTTTAAAGCTGTGCCTCTTGCTTTTTTCACCAATGAAATGAACATATGACAACACGGTCATTTTGTACAAAACTCACTCAAATAATACAAATAGCTGCTCTAATGATTCACCTATATTAAATAAAGTCAACTATCAGCCATTCCACTCCTTACATCCGCATAATCAAGGTGTCGCGGTTCGATGTGCTCACGTATACGCTCGGTGCTCGAGCGTTACGGTGCAGAGGAGTCGCGATCACGGAACAGCCGTCTTTTTATCGTTCGCTCGGCGGCGTAGATATTCATCGCTGTCGTTCGTTGATCGCCGCGGACCGGAATAAAATGGAAAACAAAGGAGCGTGCTCGCCAGGATAACGTGATGGCGGCAGCGGCCGTGGAACGCGAGGGTGGGTAACATCGTCGTGGACGGTAACCGGAGCCATGACGGGAGGTCAGTCTTCCAAGATTGACGAACACGATAAATCGAGCGCTGCTGACACCGGTTTGAATGACTCGACGCGACAACCCACTGACCTGCGAATCCAATGCATAGAGTTTCTCTGTCGACACGTTGCCGACGAGAACGCGGCCAAGAACGTGATGTGGAGAACACCTTGTAAATATGTCTGTTTTATATGCTGGAACGGAGAGACTGAAATTATTGGGAATCTTTGTCCGATGAACAATGTCTTAGTTTCATTAATACACACCATACTATTAGAATATATACCTATATTTAAACCTAAACTATTTTTCGATCTAATTGTTCGAAAATGCTCAATTTTGCTTTTAACAGTTGCGTCTGGATTATATAAGTGTCCACAAGTTAGGAAGTGAAAGAAAACAAGTGTTTTCATAAATACAAAAACGTGATTGTTAATTAACACTAAAGGTGATTGCTTCTATCCGTTTCTCGCGCGGACAGGCGTGTTAATGTACTAACAATAACATAAAATGTTACAAAATATGAAAGAATAGAGTATGCGATATTCATAGTATGACGATCAACTATTAACACGACCACCAGCTCCACCAACAAGTATAAGAGTTAGGATGTTAATGTTTAACTATCGTGAATTATACGTGTATTATGAGGAGAAAAGAAAATTTGAAGGACAAAGCATTTTGATTTATTTAATTCTCTATTAAAGTCATCAAATGTTATAACATTATTTATATCTTTAAAATGACTTACAAAATTCTCCTTCACTGCATTAAATTCAAATATGAATAAACGTATATGTCTTCGAATATTATCTGTACCTATTGATTCAGATTTCAGGCTTCATTGGATTAGATTTGAATCTTCGAATTTAAAATGAAATCTAATAAACATTTTAAGCTCCATTCCTTCAAAGTCACTGAACGTATTGTATATTCTTCACCGTTCGTATATCTTCATTAAATAGTAATATATCAATATTTATAAAAAATAACTACTGTTAACTCATAAATGTAATCAGCAAGCTGGCTAAAAGATTAATGAAAGCCATCCCTGGCCATTACAAATAATACAGAATTTTACAAAGAGCAATATAACAATAGCACAAAACGCGAGAGACAATAAACTCATAATTCGCTAACAAAAAACAATGAACACAAAGAATTAGCAACAAAGTAGACTGTGTATCTCGTCACATATAATTTCTAAGATATGAAAAGAACATTTATGCACGTGCACTAATGTGTAATCTAAATACATATTTTTTCTAACAGAATTTTTATAGCTGAATTTGAATGACTTGAAAAGGATTTTGCTTATTGTGTTTAATTAGGAATGAGAAATTTTGGGGATTTTTTAATGGAAATATGAGGATTTATTTAGGTTGCGATGAAACGATGAATATAGTTCGTTTAGTGGAAAAAAATTCATATAAATTTAATATTTACACTAATTTAACTATTTAAACTTATATGCTAATTGAAACTAATTTAGCTTAAAATTATGAATGAAGTTGTACAACAATATGAAAGTCATATTCCAAAGACACAAATGTCTTTTTGTATTGAACAAGCATTTGAACTTGAAAAATATTTATCGTTTGTATACCATATAGTGCGTTAAAAGATTAAGTCAGTTAATTAACTGTGAGAAGTTGTATCATTTTTCTTATTTGAAGGTAGACGTTGCATTATTAAATGATAGACGGTTCAATGTTACTCGTTACACTTTTATATTATTTTTAGAAAAGTATTTCATTCTGAACATACATATATATATATGTATGTATATATATATAAATATATATACGCATAATATACATATCTATATAATACAAAGTTCCAATAAAATCTAATGAAAATTGCTTATAACATCTGTAGTATAAATAGAACTTTGATGTCGTTTTGATAGGTACTCACAATCAAATATATAGGAATGGAGAACGTCACCGGTTCCATTTCGGGATAACTTTGTAAATGATAATTTTAGCGAAAATTGTGGTTCAGATGAATATTTTACGATTTAAGACCTAACATGATGCACTAACTTCAATATTTTTATCTCCGTGATTTATTTTAGAAACAATGATATGTCTCTTATGAAGAAGTTCAAGTCGAGTATAGAAAATAGATTGGAGTTTCTATTTATTTAGGAGAGATTTTAACTAAATGTTTTTGAACAAATGTTTTTTTATCGGAGTTTAATCAGAGTGTTAATTAGTTAATGATGTTAACTATAGTTATAGATATATATTGGTAAAATTTTAAACGATTCAGAAAATCTATATAGAAGTTACAAAATATTTATTATAAGTATAGGCATGTACCTATATTTCAGAATATCTAAGTCACAAAAGTATCTAAACAAATAATCTACAATATTAATAGGTATCAGTAATCATTGGGACTATTTTTAACACTTATTACATGCTTAAGATGGCTATTCTGTTACTTCTATGCCTATATAGTACTAATCTTTTTACTAAATTATAAGTTTCCAGTAAATATCTCGCAATTTCTATATACATATAACATTTTCAATTTAGTTTCAAATGTTGCTAACATAATCATAGCAGACGCATCTCGTTGTAAGGCTAATAAAATTCCAAAATGTTTTAAATAACCTACACAAGATACCCACACATAACAATTTGCTATAGTAAGTCTACGAGTACTTTTGCGAATCACTGTACCTACCGCAACAAGAAGAATAAAAAGTTGCTTGTTAACGCGTCTAACGCACAAAAACCGCATATGGACATGGACAATTTATATGACGAATAAAAAGATCAAGCGTGAACGTGCATCGTGGGCGAATGTCAATGCGCTCGCATGACGCACAGATCGAGCAAAACGCATCGTTGAGCTTTTGCGGCGAGGCATGCGCGTGGAAGCTCTGCGGTCTTCCACAAAGAGAAAAGTTAGCCTACATCCTATCTAGTTGTATTTATCTATACAGCTTATAAAAATATTCGTACATTTAATGCAGAAAAAATTTTGAAATTTCATTAGCTCTATAGATAGTAAGACACGACAGTGAATGCTACAATTATATTAATAAAATTTGAATCCAGTCCGGAAATAATACATAGAAGATACAAGATATTTATCGAAAACTTATATTTAAAAAAAGAATTAGAATACAGTAAAAGTAGTCACCTTAAGCATATATGTAATAAGTATTAAAGATGATCCCATTGAACACATACTGAAACTGATCAATGTTGCGAATGATTGCTTATTTAAATATTTTTGTGATCATCCTGAAATATACAGGTTGACAAGAAAATATGTAGGTGACCAAACTATGATAGTACCTCATTCTATTGTTCATAAGGATGAAAAAGAGAACATGTAAATATAAATCCGAAAACTCTTCTTTTCCAAAATATAGACACATTCTTCTTATATTGAAAATTCCCTAAAATAACAGTCGGACGTAATATTTCAAGTTTCAAGCACTGTTATTATTTCTTTTGTTAGAAGTAAATAATATGTTGAAACAAGTTATGTTGACATTAGAAGCAGCGTGTTTCATAGTAAATTAGTATCGTCCTCGGTTAATTGTATTAGACGAATAAGATCCAGTATCTCTAATTCTATGATGCCTCGAAACAATCAAGTACTCTTAGAAAGACATTGTCTTTGAGAAAAGTCTGCTGATAGAGACACTGAATTTCTCTGACGTTTCCGTTACCCTATCCATACAGTTTTCAGTATTCACAAGTGAATATCTGTACACTCGATATTAGAATAATCATTCTGATAGTAACATTGTCTTCACTATAAAATGTTTAAATACATACTGACTTACTGTAACATATTATTTACTTCTAACAAAAGAAACGATAACAGTGTTTGAAATTCTGACAGCTATTTTAGTGAATTTTCGATGCAAGCAAAAGGTCTGTCTATATTTCGCAAAGGAAAAATTTCCGAATCTATGTTTCCATGACCTTTTCTCATCCTCAGAAACAGTAAAATACGGTATCAAAGTTTAACCTATTCCCTTATCACCCTATATATTTATAATGAACATCTTGTAGCTTCTATGTAGATTTTTAACATCGTTAAAAATTGTTAGTGATGATAATCGAATGTCACTACAATACTAATAAGATTCCAAAATTTTCATATAAGATACATAATATGTTTATGATATACATATGTAGGTACATACTCACATACATCGAAATAACAAACATCTTTGTTTTTCTCTTGTTCTGTTTTGTAGTAGATACACCTTCTGTATATCTGTATATGTTTGTACGAATATACAGTATACAGGCGTGTATGCGAATCATTCGATCCGCGGTCTACGCTATTACGAATTCCCAACCGCATCTAGAAATCGATGGTCGAGGAAAAATTCTTTCGTTCGAACTAGTTGGAAAATACAGGCCGGAATTCGGAGATGAAATTCCGCGGTCGCTGCAAATACGTGATCTGATGCACCGACGTTTCGGCTATAGTTGGTCGGTTTGCTAGTGTATCGGTTGGTTTGAAACGGGTCTGTAGCCCAACCGATCTTCCAGTTCCGTCACTGTCAATAAGACTCCATTTTATGCACAAACTCGCAGGTTATCGCCTTCCACTAAGTAATACTAATTTTTGTGCTTTGATGGTTGTTTGGACGTGTATGACATTAGAAATATAAATGAGGCATCATTTAGAAGACGATTACTAAGAAATGACAAATAACTCTCTGTGCTTAAAAGTTTCTAAATGTAAAACAAATCGTTTGATATATTGAGCTCCACAATTTCTAAATTATACATAAGAGTTTTACGTAAGAGTTGCTTTTGCAATTTACAATTTCTCAAATGAACTCCCAAAAATCGAAATATGTATTCTTACTGAAACTTCTTATTAAGATGTATTATTTTTGTCAAAAATAAAAAATTCTTAAATTCCTCTGAAAAATCAAAAAGTTCCTTAAATTCTCCCAAAAGTCAAAAGATTCCTCACTTTGCCTGAAAAAACTTCTTTCAAAAAATCGTAAAGTTTCTAAATTTCTTTCAAAAATAGATATAGTTAAAAATTTCGATTAACCTATTGTTTACAAGTTACCAACAAATTTTCATATTTCACAGCTTACTTCGCACAACCAAAAACAATCCACGTATACGTACATACCACTGCTGCTCGAAAAAACAATTTTCCACTCGCTCCAACGATCAATCTTCCACCTTGCCTAACTCTTTCTCTCGCCGAAGACGACAATAAAGATCTATCCGTCTTCGTTCTTCCCCCTTGTGTAACTCTTTTTGACGCGGAGCCTTCTCGTCGAGCGAAGCTATGCTCAATCGAGGGAAGCGCGTGAGAGGGTGACAAAGTGTCTCAGCCGCGAACGGGATAAGAAGAAGGAGCTGTAGAGTGGGGTGCCGGGCTAGAGAAGAGATCTCTCCTTAGCCACCGTTTTCCTCGGTGAAGAGAGCAAAGGGGGGGGGGGTCCAGAGTTGACTGATCTGCCTCGTAATGCCAATCGATATACACAGGGTGTCCCGTAACATGTGGGAAATATTTCAGAGACTCAATCAGTATCTGAAAATAATGAAAAAAGTTTATATGAACACATATTCTATTTAAGCTTGTTTTCGTGATATAGGGAATTTTGTGTTCATTTTGTAGCTGAATTTTTATCTTATCTAGGATTTTCTTACAACATTTTTATTTCAACCAGTGATTACTTACTATAATATAATTTTTGGAAATATTATAGTTCAATAGTATTTATGTAATTTATGCTATTAATATATTAATATGTTAATATAATATATATGATATGATGATACATATAAATGTACATATATTACCAGTTTATATAACTTTATAAAAAATGCGGAAATGTATTGTTTAGTATAAATTATAGGATGTATTGTGTGAGAAATATTTGAGAAACTCATTCAGCATCTAAAGACTGAAAAAAGATCGTATAAATATATGTCTTATTTGATGTTATTTATGAGATATAGTCAATTTTATGTTTTAATAGCTGCACGATCACCCAAATTAATTCCACTAGATTTTTAAAATAAATATATGTTTAAAAAATATAAGGATAAAAATGAATACACATGTAAAAATCCCAAGTAATGCAGTTTTGTGCTACTAAGTTTCACTTCGGTTAAAGGTTCGGTATCACCTGAAGATCTCCCTGTTATAGGTCGTCAAATTCGTGTTTTTAGCGACTATAACGGAATATCAAGAAAAAAATATGCAATGGAATTCAAAGAACTTTAGGTCACCTTAATATCTCAGAAAATACACCTAAGGCATCAAAAAATCAAAATGCTCTATCAGTCCCATCAAATAAATTTCAATTCGAACATTTTTTTATAAAGTCAACAAATAACGAGTTATTTCAAATAGTAATACCCATATTGATTCACCCCGTATAAGTGCGTTTCTCTTTTTCTTAGACAGCCTTTTAGGCAACGTTCACACAGTTGATACGTGCAGTATAGCCAAATCCCCGTATGGGGGATGAATATAACGTGACTCGCATATGAATAATACCGAGTACGTGTTACGTGTGTATAAAGACGCGCGAGGATCCGCTCTGTAAAAGGCACTCCGGCTGTGACTTCCGTGTTTCGAGCCGTGGGCGGAGTCAGAGGGAGGAGGCAGTTTAAGGGGAGTCGTCAACAATCCCTTGGAACTCTCTTTTCCTCTTTCTTCGGTTTACTTTTTTGATTTTGTTTTATTGTTTTCTCTGCTTTTTTGCGTTTTCAGATTTGAAATTTCACGGATTTTTCGTTTTCAAATCAGTTTGCTTTTGAAATGTTCCTTTCCTTACTATTTGGTATTTTAGAGTTATTTAACTATTAAAAGAGGTTTCTAATTCTAATTTGTAAGGGTAAAATATGGACATAGGATTGTGGTAAAAACAGAGAAAAACATAACATTTCATTTGCAATATGTTTTCAGCCAATTTACGTCATGGTATTACGTGTTTTAATGTTATGGATTAAGAAAGATTTTTAAAAATTTGTTCAATATATGCTTAATATTTATTATTTCTCTTTTTTCTTCGAATATTTCGAACCGCCTGCTAACAAATTTTTTTAATCATGAAAAGTTCTTGTTTTGTTTACGATTTTTGTGGTGAACTTCTGAAAAATATTTGTTATTCTTATATATATTGAATATATATTATATATATAATATATATATAATATATATAATATATATAATATATATATATAATATTTATGTAAATTTCACATATTATTTCTCTGCTTGCTCTTTAATGAATTGATATGGATTTTGATGTTGGCTTTATTGCTATAGGTTTGGTCATTGATGTAGGTATCATGTAATAATGGCGAATGTTAGTTATTTTGGTAATGATTAACTGTTAAAAAGTTGATACAATCGGTATAGTTTTGTGTGGTTAAGAAATATAAAGTTCTATAGAAGGCTTAATACGTATTAAATGTAATATCATAAAGTACAATGTTTCATTTTGTGGAAAAATGGAGAAAATCATACTTTGTAAATTTTTTGAAAATTATTGAAGTAAGTATAAAGAAATGTAGACTCTTAAACATATCTCGAAAAAATATAAGAAAAGTTAAAAAATATAAAACATACAAAATAAAATATTGAAAGTAAAACATTTATTATGATATGTCCTCGGTAAAACTAACCTGTATATCGGTTATATTTATATTTATTATCATATTTTCATATTGAGTCGATTAAATTGTGGAATATTTTAAAATTTGTCATTAAGTATCTGTTTTCGGCAATATTCTATTAAATTCTGATCTGCAATAGCTGAATTAATTTCATATATTTACCTCGTCTTATCTATCCAAATGCAAACTTTGCTCACTTTGTTACGTTTCATTAAAAATGTATTAATAATATATTTTCATTGAAAGTATATTAATTGAAGAAAGAAGAATAGAAAAGGGAAATGAAAATGTCGGTCAGATGTTACATTTGAATTTACAAAAGCGAATCGAGAATATTAGGCCGGACGTGGAGTGAAATCATACAGAATTCCGCGCGCATAGAGATCATAATTCAATCGTCTCTGGTACGATGAACATGCTCGTCCGATTGTGTAACATTACGTAATCCCTCCGGTGATTGATCTGTGTGCTAACGACACACTGACTTATGTAACTGATAGCACGTTACATGCTACGCGGTTAGGAATCACTTTATTCTTCTATTATTTTCTACTTTACGCAATATTATTTTATCAATATTATTTTATTTAATTATGGTTAATATATAAAATAAATTTCGCTGTTCTAGAATGTTAATCGCAATATTTTATTAAAATTTCGTATTTGTGATAGGTAATATTAGTAATCTTAACATACACAAATGGATTAATAATTAACAATAAAATATAACTATATATATTCCTATTTTATGCACTTATGGTAATAACCTCTACTCAACGTATTCGAAATAGAACAATAATTAAATTATTCCTACAATATCGTATTCCTTCGTAAATCTTTGTGTAAATTTACGTGCGAACTATTATGTTTATCATTAATAATCATGAATTAAGTTAATAATCAACAATAAAAAAAAGCACGAATAAATTAATAATTAATGTATTCCTACATTATGCATTTATAGATCACTATTCAAAATATTCAAAGGAGAATCTAACTACTTTATTAAATTAACCAATTATATTAACAACCAATAGTCAATAATAATTCAATTATTCCTAACTTCTATCCTACAATTCAAAATCCTATAAAACCTTCGATACACGAAATTTTCAAGTCGCTATACTTTTAAAATATCAACAAATTCCTTGCTAATCCAACGATAAAATCACCTGAAAACAACATCGAAAATAGATCGCGATCGATCTTGTCATCCATATTCATCTTTAACAAAAACATAAAAAATTCACGCGAGAGCGTAGGAAGCCGGAGGATCGCCATTCCTTCGTTTATCCCTCCATCCTTTTCCCTATCTGCATCCATATTAATTCGGCGATATTAATCAAGCAGCGAGTTCTCGCGTACAAAGGCTTACCGATGTAAGCGCAGTAGGAAACTTATTGTTTTGGTACCCTCCGGTTCAATATCGACGTGCCCTGTGACGCAATGCGTATATGCTTACACTGGTTGCATATCACGCTCATACACACAGAGACACAGACATAGCCTTAACCTATACAAACGTGTGTTCGAGCGGGCGCAAATATTCTAAAAACTCAACAGCAAAAGCTATGTATATGTATATAGAGATATATGTATATATATGTAGATGTAGACACAGGCGGAGAAACGGAAGGATCACAAAGGCTTTTCTCGTTGCAAGCAACCAGCCAGGCGGGCAAGTAAAAGCAGGTGCCGACTTCGAAAGAGAGTCGAAAAGAGTTCGACGTAGCTGTCGACGGGGGATCTCCAATCACTGGCAGGCAGCGTCTGCCATACGTGGGAGCTACCGCTGACTTTCAGCGGGATCTACCTTCCCTTTTCTTACGCTCATTGTTTTCCCTCTGTCGCCTGCCACACGAGAACTCGGCAAGCTGTGTGATAGAAGTAAGACAATATACAGTAGTACGTACTTCATTCATATGAATCTATCATATAAAGAAATGCAGTGGCTACAAAAGTATTAGCACTTACAGCACTATCCTTGCTTCCCAGTAAAGAGCCTTCTTGTCAGGTTCTATACATTTCGTTCTCATATCATTAACTTTTGTGACATAGAAATACCACTAAAATATACGAAACTTACAGTTATTGTTGGATGTAATTGATTCAGGCGTAAGTCGTTTCTCAAATCGATGATTCGAATCTGAAAGCTTCTAGTTGCGAAGGTTAAGAATGTGCTTAGAGGATAAAATTAGTGAAATCAAGGAATTAAGTAAGTCAATGTGAGTTGTAATTCATTATACCAAACTATACGTAAACATATACGATTTAACTAAAAACAACCAAACATCTTGAAACATATGGCCAAATGTCCATGATGCATTTTTAGAACCGTTTATTTCCATAAAAGATGACCCTCATTTTCGGCTTTAGCGACCTAAAATATTTCAGAAAAGACACATTCAGAACAAAAATTGTCCAATTCGTATACTGTAATAAATCCATTATATAATTACGTATTTGTTTCGTATGAGCCAACTTCAAGACATTCAATGTTACTGTTAATTATTTTATTATAATCAAATCATACAATATACAAATAAATACTAATGATTAATTTTACAAATTCGTCATTTGTTATTCCAATGAATCAACTTACGAATTTCAACATAACACTCAGTGTTTTCAGCAACCTGTACTTTCAAATTTCAAACACAGCTTCAAACAAAAGACAAACGCCATGTTTCGGACACAGGCCATGAGACGAAGAGAAGCCAAAATTTAAAATCCTGAGAATCAGACCACTACGACCACCCGCAAACACGGAAAAGACTAAAAGCACGAAAAAAGAAAAGACGAAAGAAGGAACAGAGAGCTGAGAAAAAAGATTGGAGGTCAGGGCGGACGTTTCGACGGTGAGCGAATCTGATTCTCGTGTTTCGAGTCACGGGGGTTACTCATTCCTCGTCTGGGATTGTTTAGGGTCACGAAAGGGGGTAGCTTGGTTTCCTCGCGCCCTTACACCGCGGGTATCCTGCGTTCTCTCTGTATTCTCGGTCGTTTGTCTCGCGTCCATATTAAGAAAATAGCGGGAGGTTCCCGCAGTGCCTGTGGGAATCTGACCAAACCGATATCCTCCTCTTTCAGTGGGAACCAGGAAAAATTATTTATTTATAGTGGCTCGCGAAAGTATTTCTGCATTTATGATAGATAACTTTTATACGTATATCGTGCGTGTATTAAATACAACATTTAAAACATTTTGAATAAAGACATTTTACTATCATGGTCACATAGGTAGACCTTAAAGTCAGTACGAAAATATGTATATGTAGAAGTTATAAAATATTTACTGCGAACTTAACTTTAGTAAAATATTAGTATACAGTATAGATAGCCACCTTAAGCATATAGATAATAAGAGTTAAAGATAATCCCAATGAATACTGAGACCAGCGCGAATTAAGCCGGAGGGGGGAGTCGTCCTCTAAAAGTAATAGAGTAAGATGGGATTATTTGAGTTAGAAGAATATTTAAAATGAATATTTAAAAAATAAAAGGAAACCTATAGTATGACATTTATTATATTCTTTTATTTCTACATGAATTTAGATACACTTTCTGTCCTGATATAATTATTGTATCTATGTATCTTTCCAAACTCAAAAACAAAACAAACTCCAAATTATTAAAATTCAATTATTATGATACATTAATAAGTAAATTTATATTATTATTATGATATATGTAAAACCAAAAGCACTGAGCTTCAAATCTATACATATTAAACAAACTTGTAGAAAATTAAATTAATTGTAATTAATATATTTGTATGATGTAATTTTATATAGCGTAATGTGATGCATAATTTAATACATTCTGTTATTTTCACGCGAATGTAGTAGTTTTGTTTCCTGTCGCGATAATCATCAGTTACGCAACGGATGTTTGCGTGTTGAATTTCACAGTAGAACATTGTTGTTCACGATGCAAGGGTAGATTTATCTGATTGAATATAGTAATCGACAATGCAGCTGCATATCTTTCTCTGTTTCAGGGCTGATTTAACGAGATTAATCTTGAAAATAATTTACCCAAAACGTATAGTATTACAGTTTGCATAATCATCATGTTAGGGGATGTTTAATGTAGATAAAGATATTACAGAAACGACTCTTTCAGTTCGATTAATATGATTTTCATAAAATTACTGGATCCTTAGCAAAGGCTTAATATGTATGTATATACATATTTATATTCTAAGAACAAAATTGAAAAATTTTAATATTGCAACTTAAAATGTTTCATAAAATGTTTGAAAAATAAGAAAATTTATTTAATTCATCTCATAAATTTAGTAATTATGTGTGGGATGTGTGTAAGTAGGTACATATTAAAATTTAATAATTGAAGTATTAGAAGTGTAATTGTTAGACTTTCCAAGTAAAATGGATAAGTTTACTTACGTTAGAAATATTTTATGAAGATAAATATTAAAAATACAATACATGTAAATACGGTACATAATTGTGCCCATTTATTAACAATCTGTCTGTAAATATGTACAATATAGTATACATATATAGGTATGTATATACATACGTATTATCCGATAAAAAATAGCAAGAATAATGAAAAAGATTAAGATGATGAAAATAATTATAATATTAGTAAGTATTATATTGAATATTAAAGTCTAATATTAAAATTGAATATTAAAATTCTATACTCTTTTAATAATTTTATATAATACAATAATTCTATTTTATTATCAACTCGTTAAATGTCTAAAAATTCTTAAATTACAAAAGTCAAACTGGCGAAGGCTCAAAAACACAATGCTATAATAGATTCGCTTGAAATATAAACAAATCACAGACAAAGGACAAATTTCATCATGCGCACGATGTGACTCTGACCTCAGGCTTAATTTACAACACGGAGGTAATCTCGCGCGGAAGACCAGTTATTTAAAATCTCCTCTCCCGCAATTATTCTCCACACAATAAGCGGCAGCCCTAAATGCGCAACACTTTCGCTCTCACTTTGTGTGTTTTCTCTTTCTCTTCCTCTTTTTCCTTTTCCATCTTTTTTTTTCTGTTAAAAATAACACCTCCAGATGAAAACGAGGAGACAGAAAGAGAGAGAGAAAAAGAGGGAGAGACGGAGAGGAAGAGAAAGACCGTCGCGACATAGAAGGGGAGTGAAAAGTGGCGGAGGTTACTTCCGGAAAAATTAATATCTCGTGGGAAGGACGGTGCACCGGCTGTTAGCTCAAGTGCAGACCTGGCAGGAGTAGAGGGAACCAGACGGGAAACTTTGTTTTCCAAAGCAACTTCTAGCGATGGCCTTAAATATGTCGCAGTGTGCAGAATGGAACATTCACCGAATAGATTCAATCCCTCTATAAATAGCTTGAAAACAAGAAGCGGTACTTTTTCAAGTATATTCGAACTCTCTATAAATACTTTGAGAGATAAAATAGATACTTGCAAATAGAGTGGAATACTGCTGAAATAGATTTGAAAATTTACGTGCATCTTATCAGAAATTCTCTATCCGCTTAAAATTATTTTTTTCGGCTATCATTCTTAGATATGTAGTTACAGGTGCAAACGTTGAAACAGAATTTATAGCAATCCCGTTAAATTTATTAAAACCAATCAATTTCGTGATTCTCATAATTCGATTGCTACTGGGAAAGAATTCGATGCATTCGAACATTGAAATACACTTTAACATTTGGAAATTTGAAAATCCCAAAATTCGGAAATTAAAAACTTTGGTTGAAACTTTGACAGTTCGTGAGTTTAAAATCTCGAGAGCTCGAAAATTTGAACATTTCAACATCCTACAATTCCGAAATGTCGATACCTAAAATTCTAAAATTTGAAGATTTCAAAATTCCAAAATTCCCAGATATGAAAACTTGACAATTTGTTAAAATATCGATTTAATCTTAAACAAATTCTCAAAACTTACAAATATGCAGATACTCGAACAAAATAGTATGTTTCTTAGGAATATATGTAGATAACTAATACCTATAGTAATTCGAACTCTATAAAGGGATCCTTTGCTATTAGTACACATTAAACTTGATCCCATCACTAACAACTATTCGCCTCCCTTTTGTGGTTTTGCTCTTTGTTCTCAGGGATAACCCTGAGAATAGATATTTTTCGAGGAGCGTCGAGTTTAGGAGTATCCCAAAGAAACTCTGGCTCACGGAATTCACGAGCTTTCAAACGACCGCACAACTCTCTCTTTCTCTCTCTCTCTCTCTCTTTCTCTCTCTCTCTCTTTCTCTCTCTCTCTCTCTCTCTCATCGACTGGGGTTGGTTTGGTCTTTAAGATCAGTTTAATTGGTCTTGACCGCTTGACCGGAGTAATTGGCCGATCCGAAATTCGGTTTCGAAACTAGCTGCTGGCTGAATCTTGAGGCCATTTAAAGGCGTCCTCAAAATCTCTTTGTTCTCAACGAAACGAGAAGCCGTATTTAATGTTGTAAAAGTTCGAGGAATTGGAGTTCGGTTCGATTGTTTCAATGTGGATTGTTAAAGATAAGTTTGACGATAGTCTTATGATTTTTAATGCGCATGGATAATTAATTGGTAATTAATATGTAGTATCAATTACTTAACACATCTATATTTCCCGATATGGGAAATATAATAATATAATATTGCATACTGTTCAAACATATGTATTCGTATTACAGAAATGTTTATACACTGAAACCTTGTTATTTTGGTGATCAAATATTCTTATGATAGAAGCTTATGTGATACATCACTTAAGCATCAGAAATTGTGCGTAGTTTGTCTTTCTTCTGTTTGCATAGAACATTGTATTATATTGTCTGAAAAATATACATTTTCTATCTTTTTTTTACGATTTAACTACATAATTTCTTCTAAACGAGTAACCTAAGTACCATCTCGTCAAAATAATATTCAACAAATGTTACCAATCCAATAAATCAAAATTAACACTTATCGATAATTAAATCATTACTAATTTGTGAAAATAACTTTTATAGAAAATACTATCAATATACATCAATAAACAAACCATTGCCAATCAATTTAAAGAAAAAGCACAAATCGTTTCTAATTCTTAACAAATGTTATCGGTCTAAAACTAAACTAAAAAGCAATATATACATATCTAGTTATTGTTATCCAAACAACGGAAAACCGACTTTCTCCTCCCTTTTTTCCATTTTACCGCGGCCAGGAAGTAGGAGAAGGGAAGAAAGAAGAGAACTGGCCGCGGTGGTTGCGGGATATGATGAAAAGCATGGAATGGCGAGGAGAAGGGTGAGGGAGGGGGAACATTTTGGTGGGTTGGAACGTGGTTGTAGAATTTCAGGAGGATCCTGACGAGGGATTGGCTGTGTCGGAGTGAACTTATGAAACGGCCAACCCCGGTAGAGTCGAGCGAGATATTAAATTTCTGGAATTTTGCGGTTAGGCGCGTCTACATGCCGACGGGTCTGCCACCAACACATCCGCGTTTCTATGCTCGTGTCCACGTGCCGTGGCTAAGAAAATTCTTTCACGGGATTTCTCCCATTACCATCTCGATACCTCCTGTCTCCGCATAGTTATTCAATATGCTTGTGTTGGTACGTAATATGGCTCTAATAAAGGCGGTTCGTTTGATTTCTGACTTTCATTGTTGCTAGCTAGATAAGATTCGCAGCATAGTTAACTCTAAATGATTGATGTTTTGCTTGATTATATAAAAAAAACCTATTTGTTATGGTTGATTGTAGAACCTGAAATTGAAGAAATTAACTATCAACTACTATGTGCTTATAGTATTTAAGAATGACGTTAATGTTAAGTCTGAATCATCGAGGAAATCTTTTCAAATTTCTTTCTTTGCTCGACTACTTTACTCTGCGATTTGATATCTTCTCATCTTAATTTATTAATTTCTCCTCTTTAATATTTGTCAAAGACATCAATCTTTCTTTCAAATACACGATACCAATAGTCGACCTACACAAAGATCCAATATTCAATAGTTACAAATTCATACTTTTATGAATATAACTAAAGAAATGTATCCAATTTAAACAGAGATTTGTTTCTCAAAGTGCCTTATATGTGAATTGTTGCATCTTTAAATTTCCTATATTGAAGCATAATCATCCGTAGTCTAGAAATGAATCGTTTAAAATGCACATTGATCAACTCCGAAAGCAGAAAAAAACGATGATGTTGCAAATACTAATCTTTAAATTTAGAATTTACTATTATTTATATCGCTATTTTTGCAATAAATGAACTTATGAACGTCATTTGTTCCTTGAGAATTAAATATAAAATATGTAATGATATTGAGGAATTGACAAAAAGCAGAGTCGATCAGTTTGGTTCCTGTGAGATTCAAATAACAATTACTCATTGCTCGTTAACGTCGTCTTTATTGTTTTCGTAAGTAAACGTAATATTACGTATATACGTAACATTTACAATTTTCTTAAAACTACTTTCAAATTAGGCGCTCATGGTCCTCGTCAACTTATAAATTTACAATTATGCATAAATCCAATAAATTCACAAGTAAGTCCTCTAATTGATCTACGGTAAGGTTAAAAAGTATCTAGAGTCGCTTGGTCCAGTGTAAGTAGCATAAGATCCACTGCCCAATGGAAGTACTCCAGCGGGATTATCGTATTGATACTGTACTTGTGTAGCAACCGGTTGAATTTCTAATTTTTGCGGTTTCGATTCGGCTGGTGTTGCGATTGGTGCAACTGGAGCAACAGACACTTGCAGTCCAGCTGGCACGATTTGCAATTTTTGGAGAGGAGCGTAGGCGTAGATGGGTCCACGGAGAGGTTCCACATTTTCAGCACGAATTTTAGCGAAGTACTTCATGGCTTCGATGTTCTGGCGGCTGACGTAGCGGACTCGTTGAAGACGGCCATCGGGTAGAGCTACGTAGTACTCGCCAGATTGCTGCGGCTGTTGTTCATCTACTTCTTCGTCATCAAGCTCGTTCACGGAGTTGACGGGCTCGGACTGATAAAACAGAAAAATAGGAATAGAATTAGATTTATATAGGATACAACCGAAAAAGAGATGATTCTGCGTGTAAAAGTAATGAATCAAAATATGATATTTTCCAATAAACGAACAAATAACCTTCTTCCAAAAATCATATGCGGAATTTAAAAATAATCCAGCCTAAAAATATTATTAAGAATTTGAAAACTAAATGACTTCCTAATTTAAAGATATTATTAAAAATCTGTGAATTAATAAATTTCAAATCTAAAAATCCTAAGAATAAGATTCCTATTATTTCTATTTAAAAAAATTCTTCTAAAAGTTCTAAGAATTTTTCTTATAGCCAAAAAGAACTCTGCAACAATACCAATTTCATATATATTCTTGTTGCACTCGCTAAAACGAGCAAAGTAAAGAAGGCTCACCAAAGAGAACGGAAGAGACGCTTAAATTTCATCGACGTTGAAACATCGTGTTACGTATTATCAGACTTGTTATCGTCTTATTTGGTACAACGAAGAAGAAGAAAAGAAGATTGGGAGAGTGCAGGCCCGTTTGGCACAAGGCTACACGAGAAACACAACGCGAGGTTTCCACGGAATTTTAAATCGCGTCAGGGAATCGTTCGCTCCTGTCTTTCCCTTGGTTCCTTTCTGTCTCGTTCTCCTTTTTCGGCCGTCCTAACAACATTAGTATTCTACTCATCGTTTACTTTCGATCGCTGTGCAGGCACGCGTGTGCCCCTACCAAATTCAAAGGCGGCGTGATACAATCCGTGATGCAGTGATCCGTGATTTCAGTTCCTCCGATCATTCTCGTTATCATCCTTTCGATTGAACGTTTTCGAAAATTCCGGCGATAACTTAATTGTCTCCTTCTAGATCGATTCATTGCTGTGTTTGAGATGTTTTATGTGGATTGACGAACTGATTCGACATTTTCGAAACCAATTTTCTTTTAAAACTATGACTATGATTTGTAATAATACTAATTTCGAATGTAATTTTCTTACTAAAAATTAACAAAATATGGCTTAGGTTGTTGTGTTTGAAAAGTTCAATAGTTTCGAATATTTTAAAAGTAATTGTTATAATATAATTATTAGACTGTTTATAGAAATTCACATTTTTATTAACACGATTTGAAAAATGAAATCTAAATAGAGATTTGTTTCATTTACTGAATATTGCAATGTGTGTTTTGCGTTATATATTAGATACTTATATGTATACAGAACATATGTTGATCTTAGACAATTATTTGTGGCAATGCAACATAGAAAATCCTAATATTCGTCACTAATCCTAGTATTAAATACGAAATAAAGTGAAATTCTCTTATCTGAAACTTACTGACACCAAACTTAAATATCAAAAAAATCTAAATTAAAATTCACTTACCTCAGACTCAGTGACACTAGCAACCGTATCTACTTCAGTAGTATCTGGCACTTCCGTAGTAGTAGTTTCCTGTGGTGGTCCATACTGTTGTTGAGGAACCGCAGGTGGCCCATATTGTGATTGAGGAACACTAGGAGCTCCATATTGTTGCTGAGGAGTAGCAGGTGCTCCGTATTGCTGCTGCGGTGCACTAGGGCCTCCATATTGCTGTTGAGGAGCACTGGGTGCTCTGTACAGTTGCTGAGGAGCAGCAGGTGCGCCATATTGCTGTTGAGGTGCGCTAGGTGCTCCGTATTGTCTCTGAGGTTCTCTTGGGGGAAGATTGAAGGCTGGTCCAGGTGATCTCCATCCAGAAGGTGCATAAGGTGCACTAGCAACAGTGGTGGTTTCTTCCTGCTGTCTGGCGAAGTAGAATTGCCTTTGTTGTTGAGGACGGTATCTTGGTGGTTCTGCCATCACCATGGCGATCAGAAGAACGAAAGCGACGAAGAGCTGCTTTTAAGAGTGAAATATTAAATCAATAGTATCCTTCCAATCGAAATCTACTATCTTTGTTCATTTTACTTGCCGCCCAATATTGTTCTAAAAGAAACAACTTTTTTGGTTTAAAAATATGGCTCTTACAAACAGAAATTTAAATAACCACTTTTGAAATGTCCACTAAAAAGCAAAACTACGTATCTAATTCCACAATCGAATAAATTTTTGTGGCAGAAAATTGATTATTGAATTTCAAAATTGCTTGTTCTGAGTTTTTCTAAGAGTCTATAATTATTTTTTGTTAGTAGACAGTAGTAGTACATATCTACAATCGATCATAAAAATATCAAATTAGTGCTATTAAAAAATTTCTCTTTATTCCAATTACATATCTTTAAAAACTAAATTTTAACAAACTTTAAATATATTAAATTAAAATTAGTGTTACAAACGCTTCTCCGATACTTAAGAACAACTTGCTGTTGCATAATTGAACGTATATGTAATATATGTATTATTTCGGAAACTGTTCAAGTAAAATTTGAAATTTTTGATGTTTGTAATAAAGTAATTACGAATTTGTTCTTTGAAGATAACACGCTAATTGTAAGAAGTACCTTCATTGTGGTGCTAGTAAGTTACTCGGTTGAACTGTCGAGTTGACTGATTTCCAAAGTCGACGAGCTGGATTATATACACTGAGTCTCGTATGCGCACTGCATGTTTAAAAAGAATTATACCAGTTTGCCATCAAGTGACATTGACCTCCTAAAACACTGATGAATCCTCCATCATTGTTGGCTCACCATCCGGTCGCGTCTTACCTTCGCTTATTTCGGCGTTTCAAGACACGTACTGAATGAACACCACATTTCGTTTATTCGAACTTTGTTACCTTCTTTCTCGAATTAGATTTACTTCTTGTTCATCTTAGTTTCTATCATAGTAAGCAGTGGAGATATAATAAGAAGATTTAGAGTAATTTCAATCGTTGACTATTTTCTTAACCTTTACGCTATTTTATACATTCAATTATCTTATTACTAGATTACTATACTACAGATTTTTGACATTTATTGGAAATTTAAAGCTGCAAAAATGCATAGAATGTACACAATACAAAAAATGTATATAAAAAATAAGTATAGGTATATATGTATATAAGAATATAAATATATAAAATACATAAAATATCTAAAATACAGTACTTGTTATACCGCTTAATAAGTGAAACAAACATCTGTCTATGTATATATATGTATATATAGATATATATAACATTTAATAACACGCAACAGTTCTAATCCAAAAACGACCTTCGGCAGCTATCAAATTTCTAATCGTACTTCGAGACAATTCTCTATAAATAAAAAAAATCTCTTAAATATTCGCCTGTACGTACAGTCAAATTAATAATATACAACAGCAGAATAACATTCAAAAGTAAAATTTATTAGACGTATCGGTATCAAAACGGTCTTTATCACGATATTTTTAATCCGAATCGAGAAATCCCAAACATATGCTAATCATCACAAATTTCTAAGTCTCATTCTTATTCTACGAGTCGTCATCTGAATCAGCAAGAATTTATCATTCATTGTCCATGGCCGATTCTTGTTCATCGACAAAAGAACATCGATTACATCGAATCACAGATCGTACATAGAAACCTGAAGTAAACTGATAAAATTACGCATTGCAAGTACTAAATTATTGTTAATTCGTAATTAGTAAATAGAGCTTACTATAAATCATACGTACTTGTGCTTTGTTCCTATTTTTTAGCTACTCTCTCTTTCGTAACTTACGGCCGCTTTCTGCGTGTATGTGCGAGTGAAGTATACAATTTTATAGTACCTATACAATATACGACAGAATCAAGAAAATATTTTATATTTGCATTAGAATATTTTTATTACGATATCTTATATTTAAGGGACATATATAAATATTTATAAATGTCTCCTGTATATAGAATTTACAAGATACATATTTAGTACAAATATTCCGATCACGATTTATTTAAACAGTCAATTATCCATTACTTATACTAATAAATTTTGATATTCAATAAGACCATATTTACAACTTACTATATACGAGTACCGAGGTACTTAGGTGGCTAATTTCTTCCTAAATTTTCAATTTACTATTTTTTACTAAATATATGTTTACGATAAATGTCTTGTAATTTCCATATGTACCTACGTATATGCATATTTCCAAGTTGGTTTCAAATTTTATCAATATGTGTTAATGAAATATTAAAATGTTTCATAAGCCTCATATACTATGAACATACAAATTTTCCACGTTAAGGATTCAAATAATAGTTAACGTAAGTTGAGAAATGTATTTTTATAATTGTTAAAGTAACAGTGCGTGTTCGCCATTGGCTAATAAGATAACGCGACGTTCAATAAATTAAAAAGAAAACTTTCGTGAGCACTATATGCGTAATATGTACGCAATGTTCACAGAAAGTATTTGCACACTATTGCGTTTATTATAGCATTTATACACTAACTGATTAGATCCCAATAAATTAAATTTCATGTCATTTAGTAAGTACCTACTTTCGTATGACTACGAAAAATTGATACTATGGAAATGAAACGCATCTGCTAGAAAAACGCTCCATTGAAAAATAAGCGTAGGTACATATATATGGATATGTATGTATGTACAAATATTTTTTGCAATCACTATATATAATAAATCTAATATACAATTCC
Organism: Bombus fervidus; assembly: GCF_041682495.2. Lineage (NCBI taxonomy): Eukaryota > Metazoa > Arthropoda > Insecta > Hymenoptera > Apidae > Bombus > Bombus fervidus. Next base: position 1,156,019 of record NC_091524.1, read on the forward strand.
TGTGTATCGTGAATCGACATCGATTATGTGACGATTACATCGATTTAATATTAAAGCAGGCGAGGAATCGATGACGGCACACTCCAGGCGTCATTTTAATTGATTCTCCGCACGCAGGACGCGTGACTATGATTTTCGCGCTAATAAATTCAGCGGTGAACTCGATCCTCGAGCAGCATCAGAGAAAAGAAGGATGAAGAAAACGTGCACGGCGATATCAGGGTCGAGCGTGCGTTCATCCTTTAGAATTTATAATGGCAGATACAATTCTGTCAGCGAGTGATTCATGCGACAGTTCGCAAAAGAATCTCGTGGTTGACACCAGACGCCGTTAAATTTTATCCGCAAGTTTCGAATACGACCAAATTCCTAATCGAATTTTTTAAAACAAAGGTCGAATTATTACGCAATCAACGAAAATAGAATTTTATCAGATTTTCAGTATTTTTTGTTCTGTATACGTTTTATCTATGGTTAAATTTAATTTTGGTTGCCTATATATTTATGAGTTTTACAATTGTAAGTAGATACACTACGGAATTTGTAATCGAATTTTTGAAAATGATGGTCGAATTTTTACGTAATGAATGGAAACAAAATTTTATCGATTTATTGTTTTCTTCCTTTCCATCTTGTGATTTATGTAAGTATGTTATATCTAGGTTAGGTTTGTTAAATTTAATTAATTAGTTATCTACAAATGTTTATTTCCTCACTTTTTGTTTTGATCTTCTACTTGTAATTGATATTATTTTTTAATTTCTCATAAATTAATTTTGCCTATTTGAATTCTAATATATTTTGAAACAATGAATTGAAAATAACGACAAGAGGCAGCTAAACATAAGTCGTCTCTTCCTATCAGATATAACAAACAAGTAAATTATATAATGTATAAACGTGTGTACGTGTATAAACGATATTTACTTATTATAATATTATAATATAATATAATATTATTATAATATTTTATAAATTAAATAAATTTCTATTTAGATTCCATTTCCTTAATTTCATTCATAAAGATATAAAATTCTATAAACATCGGCAGTCTAATTATTATTTTACATATAAAAACTTCGGTATTATATTTTGTGTATAATATCAGTGCAAAAATATATAAAATATTCAAAGTAAAATGCTTATTATAGTATTTAGTAGCTGAAGTAAATTCCCATTTAAATTCCATTTCTTTAGTTTCACTCATAAAAATATATTACAAAATTGCATAAATATCCGCCATCTACCAATAACACCTACCCTAACCTTACTTTTGTACCGTCATGAGAATTCGCGTATCATCTGATGATTTAAGCCTTTACAAACAAACATATTTTCGTATTTGCCGTAAGTAAGCTGAGTCACCTATGTTAACGCCTAGCTCTTTTGCTGCTCCAGGCCTTCAAAATATCAGGAAAATTTCTAGGATATTTATTAATGCCTTTATCAAACGTTTCTTAAGTAAAATGTTAATAAAAATTCTTCCAAAAAATTCACGAATGTAATTTCGCCCGGAGTGTAAACGACCCAAGTTGCCTATGGAGGGTTAACATAAAATCATCAGAAAGTACGAATCGGTAACCGTGACTCGCGGAATGTGGCAATGTCGAAGGGCGATCTCATAAGAGAGAAAAGGGAGAGTCTGGCAGCGAACAGAGATGAATATAGAAGAGAAGGAAAGGATAGCAAGTAGGGGCAAGCGGAGGGGTGGTCTGGCTAAAGCAAATTATTCACACTCAAATGACTCCATTTCAATATCGGACCGAGGCTCAGGGACAAAAGAAGGGCGAGATGCCTGTCTCCCTTCTGCTTTCGCTTTGCCAGTGCCCGATACCTTTGCCTGCAGCCTGCAGGCTTAACTCTCCTTTTTTTTTTATCCCTCTCGCTCTCTCTTTTGCTGTTTTTTTCGTGCCTCCATCTTTGTCTTCAGTTCTAAACCTCTTCTTTGCGTTCATTTTTCTGTACGCTATTCCACTACAGCTCTGTGTGTGAACGTGTCTATACATCGAGCATATAATAGGGAGAAAGTAAGAGACGAGAAAACTGCTCGAATCCACGTTAAATGCAAGATAAATCGCCTTGATGAGATATCCTTGACCTTTTATAAGGTGGAGTAGCGGTAGAGGTAGATTAGGATTGATAAAATTGATAGAATGGTTAGTGGTGGAGATGCATTGTGAAACAATGAGTAGATTGCGGAGTTTTGTGCGTTTATGGGAAATTTCAAGATGCAAAAATACAAAAATTCACATAAAAAGCAGTTTAGAAATGGAATATACAAAATACCCAAAATAAAGTACTCTCTATAATATTTGATAGGTAGAATAATATCCTATATAAATTTCATATTACTAATTGTATTGATAAAAATATGAATTTATGTAAATTTTTATATCTATATGTAAATTTCGCAAGCTCGCGATCGCAAAATGATGAGTGTGAATTATAATGTTCACGAAACATTACGTCGAAGAAAGTTGAACGCGCTATTAAAAACACAATCAAAACTCCAAGGAATACAGGTACATTATAATTACGGTAAAAGTCCAAAATCTAAAATTTTATGTACGTACCTATATGTATGATGGTAAACTTTCTGAATCATTAAAATATTACACTTGTACACTTTAATAACATTTGTGTTATATCTACGTATCCCTTGTCTAAATTATAGTCTGCAATCTTTCTAACATAGTTTGTGTCATATAAAGAGCACAAGGGAAAAATATGATGTCAGATTTTTATAAAGAACCAATTTCTAAATTTACCGCGGTGTAAATCAGTTAGTTTTAAAATTAAATATACATATGTTGAGTATTTTAAAAATATTAATTGTGTGTAAGTATGTATTCGTGTATCCCTTTCAACTACGTCATATTAAAAGTGACATCAAATTCAAAAAGTTAATAAAAATTAATTTATCATTCTGTTTCTGTGCAATTTCCGAACTTCCTTTTTCTTTTATAAAAAAATTTTAAACCGCTCCATGTAATGATCAGAGACAGATCCACAAATAACTTTTTCAGAACCTATACACTTTCCATGACATTCAAATTGAACAAATTGCTTGAATATGATGAAATGGGAATATTTTTCAGTAAAATCTGTGATGCAATGAAGTAATAAATTAATTTGTATAGACATGAACATCTACGTATTAAATAATAATTTGGGTAGCCAAAGACAATTTGTTTTTTTGATTTAGCGTCGTAGATAAAAGAATGCAATTTTTATACATGCTTCTACTCCGATGGCCAATGAACTATTCTTACATGTTTTCAGTATTTAGAAGTTTAAAAAACACGTGTTTCATTTATCGAATTCTCAATGTGTTCTATCCTATCCGAAGATATGTAATGGCTCATAAAGTATTCGTACATTTCATATAATTGCCGATGTCTTTTATTTTGAATACTTTAACACATATTATGTGCTTAAGATTTACAGTGGCTATTCATACAGTACATACTAATTTTTTAGTAAATATAAGTTGGCAGTGAATATTTTATAACTTCTATATATATTTTTAAAATGAACTCAAATTTTGCCAATATAACCATGGCAGTCGTGTCTCATTATAGTGTTAATGTTTTGTATAATACCCAAAATATACATATAAAAATATTCTATGGTAGACGTACGAATACTTTTATCAGTCACTGTACATACTACACAGTATAAACGTGAACAGTAACAGTGAACAGTGAAACAGTAACGCGTGAATCCTCCAGTTACGATTACGAAAGGGGTTGAAAAGTAGTATAGGGGTCAAAAAAGCGATAGCCGAAAGCGACAAAGCTGAGTGTAAAGAAGAAAAGAAAAAAAGAAAAGAAAGCCAAGAGAAGAGAGTTCGTCCAGGGCCAAGCCACGTAATCGAATATATTTAAGCGCGGGAGGGACGTTTGTGCGGATTCTCGGCTTACAGGAACCCCATACCGAGGCAACGTCTGCGAGTAAACTGGATTAATCGTCTATGAAGGGAGACTGTAACCCCCGCCGCATTCGTTTGCAATCAGATCCCCATAGGGAATTCGAAACAACGCGTCTATGTTGCGCTCGAGCTTTGTTTTCGTTTGTTACTGTTATATAAGGGATAAAAATATACAGAGATACTTCGCGTTCGAAGTTAGGTTCAAATTTGGTGAGATTTAAATTGATAACTGTAAGGCGATAGCGAAGAGAAGGGAACTATATTATTTTCTAAAGATATTTTGACACTTAGTTATCTTAAATAACGTGTAATCTAATTTTTAAATTAGAAATGTATCGAATTGTAACGATTGATCTTTATAATCATAATATGTAAATATGAAGGCTACAAAGGAATAATATCTATAACAAGTCACATTTTTATATAGGTTTAATTTCTAAACCATACATTATCAAACTATGTTTCTTATTTAATTTTGAACCCATATATGCACATATTAGACATTTTAACATATCGACATAAATTCGAATGAAATACAGTATTTTACAATATTCTAACGCAAATCAATTTCATCAAAATTAAATACAGGGTATTCCATTTTAATCTATAAATGCAATTATCTCTCCGAAATGTTCGTCATTTGAAAAATGTTACAAATAGATGTTGTTCTGTTTCGAGGAGAAAGTAATATAACGTAATTAGATTTTTTGTAGGTAGATACGTGAAGGACATATGAAGGTCAATGTTATTTTTTTAAATAATATTATAAATAATCATATAATAAATTTTACAAAATAAAAATTAAAATGTTTATTATAAAGTCACGATTTTTCGAGATATGTAGGTAAATATCTTTTATGAAGAATCCTGAGATGAATCGATCGATACATTAAAAATTGTACAATTGAATTTAAAAGAATAATGTTGACTTTCATATATGTTTGATACATTCACTTCCAAAAAAGCTAAACATCTCCATTAAGCAGTTACAAACATTATGGCTCCTCGAAACAGAATAAATTCCGTTTATAACGCTTTGGCTTCAAATAACTAAAAATTTAAGGAGATTTATGGAGTAACCTGCGACACCCTGCATTACAGATGCCCATGAAAGTATTCGAACATTTATGGAGACTTTTCACGAATATACAGAATATCCCAAAATAAGTGGGAAATATTTGGCAGGTGGTTTCGGTACATCGAAAGAATAAAAAAAATTTCATATAGACATATGTTCTCTTTGATTTTATTTTCGAATTATAGAGAATTGTACACCAAGTCACCAGCAACAATTTAGATTATATATGAAACAGGAATAACGAGGAATAATTTAACGAGAATAATAAATGATAATTTAATCTAAATTTTATATAATTTATTTCTCCTAAGTAATAAATTAACAGACAAATCTCTACTGTTTATATACGATGATACTCTACCATATCTTAGCCGAATTTCTAGACAATTTCGTCACTGGTAAGACGTCTACAAGCTTACAATTCAGATGCGGGAAGGTCATTTCGAACGTATCTTATGAAAGTAAGCAGATACAGTTTGTCGAAAATGAAATACGGCATAACTAGGGAACAATATCAAATAGGATATATGTTTATACGAAGTTTCTTTATTGTTTAGATGCGTTGAAGTCATCCATAAAATATTTCCCATATATTCTGAAATATCCTGTATTATATTTTATTATACGAAATATTTAAAAATTTAGTATAAGTATGTGTATATGTACATATTATATTTCGCAGAAGTCACAAAAGTATTTAAACAGCCAATTAACTATCCGTTGTATTAATAAGCATAAATATTCAATAAGGCCATTTTTAACACTTATTACATAATTAACACTTATTATAAAAACAAGCACATGCTTAATATAATTCAAACTGTATAATAATTTTTTATTAAATATACATTTACAGTATTTATAATTTCTATATTCATTTTCTCATCGGTTTCAAATTTGACCTATATAGATAATTATATAAATAATCATAACAGTGCCTCGTTATAATACTAATGAAATTTCAAAATGTATTACCTATACTTACAAAACGTTCTATGGTAGATGTTCAAATACTCTCGTCATTCACTGTATATATATATATATAAATATATATATACATATATAGGTATCGAACACCGAACGATGTTCAGTGCACGCAAAAATTAACAGAAATTGACAGAAAAATTAGCAAATTAACAGAAGTGTATTCATATCTACGTAGACAAGAATCATGTATCAAACAGAGAAGGTTCCGTGATGAAACATATTGTTTGCTACTCAACAGTACCTGACATGACTTCTAATTACTGTTTCACCTTTTGATCGATGACACGAGTCAGTCTAGTCAAGCACATTCTTCTCTTCTTTCCCCTCTACTCCCACTGTTTCTTGAATCCATGTAGGCTAAATTTCGCCGTAAAGATTCACGAACACTGTTTCACAAGTGACCGTTGTCGATAACGATTGCAATGACATAATCATCAAATTCTGTAGCTATGTGCAAGGAAGGAACCTGAATATTTCACATGTATTAACTCTTAACTTGTATCAATGAATCATTGGGCGCCATAATTAATTCAAAGCTAAATTATTTAATTTTGAAATTTTTAATTTAGTTTCATTTTATCAGGAATCTTTATCATGGAGAATTGTTAGATAAAATTCAATACTTTAAATTTTAGTAGTCTGACATAAATAATTATGTACAGACATCTATAGTCCAACGATACTGAAGGATTAAGATCGCTCGTTTGAACAATAACACAACTAAAATTTTTTTGTTTTTGAGCTATTAGTACCTTCACGAGTTCAGTCCTACAAGTGAGATTTTAATATTTCTTGATATTTTTCTTCCAGTTTTGTTGTCTTTCAAATGTTTTTGTATGACCTAAAATGAAATTACAATTTAATAAATACCAAAATATACATGATGTTTAAATATTTTGGTTTTAGTACTCGATATATTTGTATTATATAATATTACTTTTTTCATGTATTTTACACCACTCATGAATAAAGTATTTCAAAATTTGAAAAAAGGATATCTAGGTTAATTAGTTTAATGACAGTATGATAAACATCGAGTGTGAAAACGTGTTTCTTATCCCGATGCAAACGAACACGTACCACCCTCGCGTTCTGAAGTTGCTAGAGCGAGACCACCGGTCGATGGTCGATTTTATTTGGCGATGCAGCCCCTGGGACGAATCAAGGGGATGTATAACGATAGAGAAATTGTTTGGCTACCAGTTGCGTGCTCCCAAAAGGCTCGTTTTGCAAGTCGTAAACGAATTAGGGCTTTTCAACGCGGCCATTCATCCCAACCAGAGAAGAGATCACCCTTGGTCATTGATTTACATCGCGGTTAACGGGGTGGCTCCAATACAAATTGCTCTGTGTAGCACACCGGTCAATTGCTTTTAAGCTTTGACCAATGTAATTTAACGTTTCCGATCCTGATTTTGAGGTGTTAATTGCGTGCGATTCTTGTTGACGATTTGGTTTGGATGTGTGCAATTGAGGAAAAGGGGAAATTGAGGATCGTTCTTAATTGATATCAAAATTAAGAATCCTTTTTGGTATATTTTGTGAATATAATTGAATATAATTGATCTAATTGATATGTTAACTCTAAATGTATGAGTTATTCATAAAAATTAAAATATTTTGAAATTGCCAATTTACATCGAAACATATAATACTGGTAGTGTGAATTTATTATGATAATAAATTATATGTATGTATGTATCGAATATCGTAATGAAGTACGTGTCAAATACACATTATGTGTAAGTTGCAAATGGCAACGCTATGCATTCAAATGTTACCGTGTAAGACTGGTTTAGAATCTTGAAACGAGTACTTACAACTTTCGAAAACCTAATTAAAGCTGTTTCGATATTCGCACGAATGGAATCTTTTGCAAATAGCAATCGAATTACTAGAGTCAAAAAGACATAACTATTTCATTGAATTGCTGCAACAAATTTAAGAAAATCCTGTAAAATTCTAGACGGTAGACAGGATTTCTATACTTCTTATTTGAACGTTTACACTTGCAAATATTTAAGAACGATAGCCGAAAGAAATGATTTTGATCAAATGGAGAATTTCTATTAAAACACTCGTGACGTTCCTGATCTATTCGAGCAGTTGATCTATCCGATTCTACTTGGATTTTTTATTTGGCAAAATACTTATAAAGCATTCGAATCAAGTCCTACTTGTGACATATTTGCGCACATCACTACTCATGATCCTTATGATCCTGTTTCAACTCCCGTTTCACAACTTATATCAAGGTATAGTTAAGCTCCGTTTATGCAGCCAAAGCTTCTCCTGCGATCCACAGTTTCCTTGGGGCTTTTGTCGCAATCTCGGCAACCCCACGCTTTTCGCTAGTTCGCAGACTGTTTCGGTTATAATTCGTACAACTCGCGTAACAGTCAGGACAATCGCCTGATTAGAGAGAAAATAATTCCAAGAATCAGATCTACGAAATTGGCACGCGCGAGGGCAAACTTTTATGAAAAATACACAGTATTCGTTCATCCATGAACAAAATTTTCCTTTTGTACGTCATTCAAAAAAGATTATCACCAAACTAAAATTTAAAAAAATTCGACATCAGTGCTCCGTGAACGAAAATTTTAACAAATCGTAATCAGACAAATACTGTTTGTTTTTTATACAAATTTGCACTTGACAACTTCACAAATCTTCCGGAATCGTTTGATTGGAAATACGATGTTGCGGTTAAGAATCGGTGATAGTCGGTGGAAATTAATATTAAAACTAATATTTATGCGATAAATTTTATTCTTAATGTATAACTAGTTTTTTGTGGACATACAGTGATGAATTGTACATGCTATTTAATCTAGTTTACTCATATTGGACGTTATAAATTAATATCAATTTGTAATATTATTTAACACAATTAAGAATCGAGTAAAGATCAAGATGAGCTAGAAAGAAGAGGAAACTAGAAAAATAAAAGAAGAATAGTGAGCAACAGAGGTAAACAAAACTAGAATTAGATAATGTTAAGAAGAGAAGAGTAATAAAAATGTGGAAAAGTAAATAATAATTATTAAAAATAATTATAAATAAGTATATATGAATAAAATGAATACAGAATATACTGTACATATATTTTAGCTTCTTTTCCAGGAATACTAGAAAGTTACGAAATAATAAAATAGCTTTCCAAAATTATTTTTTTATAATCGCCTGACACATAAATCACCAATATCAAAATACTTCATTATATTTCAAGACAAAACATATATTTAAGGAACAAAATACATATTAAAAGTAAAAACACAATATGAATAAAACAAAGGATAAGAGAAGAGTAACAAGATAAGGAAACATAATAGATATATTATGTACGAGTAAGAGAAGAGTAGAATGTCGATTTTACGACAAAAGAAGAGAACAGAAGAGAAGAAAAGAGAAGAGAAGAAACGAAAAGAGAAGAGAAGGGAAGGTAAGAGGTGAGGAGAGGAAATGAGAAGAGAAGAGAAGAGACGAGAAGAGAAGAGAAGAGGAGGTCGAGAAGGAGGATGCCGTGAAGGGGTTACAGGAAAGGGCGATTGGGAGTTTGAAGACGAAACTTGCAAAAGTACATCGCGACTCAAGAGGCCGGAAGTAATCGCGTGAAGTCTGCGCAGCGCGAATCTATGTTATCATCGGCTGATTTCACGGCATTTAGTGGCTACCGAAGATTTCGGTGGCCCGAATTAAAAAGAAAGATACAAGAGATCGTTACTTTCTAATTACATAGTGGTTGGATTACGAGACTCTCGAGTATGAGGAAGGATTAATTCGACATAGTATATACTCGTTAATCGACGCAACTAAATTGACACGTTTCGCTGTCTGAGCATTATTAGAACGATTGTTCCGCTTCGTTGCTTGATGTTCTGCCGAAGTCGGATACGTGAAAATTGAATTTCATTATAGTGATAATAATGATACAATTAAATTGGATTTTTATGTAGTTTTGCAAAATTTAAAGGTACAATTATGCACAATTCAAAGGCACATTGGAAGATACAAAAGTGCATATTATAACATATACAAATATATAAAATACCGAAGATAAAGCATCTACATATTATGATTTGGAGAATGAAACAAATTTCTGCTTAAGCTCGATTTCTTTCGATGTATTCGTAAAACTTTGAATTTACATGAACATCCACGTCTAGATATAACGAATGAAGAACACGTAACACATAAATTACGTTTCCCACATGTTATAGTATCACATGAATTAATCCCATGTTACTGAAATTGTTTTTCTACTTCAGTTTGAGACTAAACGCGTGCTTTTATTTAATACTTTGAAAAATGCTGTTATAATATTAAAATGTCGAAGATATTAAAATATTTCTTTTTGTTATGAAGTAAAATAAAAATTTAAAAATCAATAAAATTATTCACATTATACTTTTTTCCTGTGATCTTCAAATAATAATAATATGAATATTTGTGAAGAAAAGAAACAGTTTTATTTCAATCAAATTACGATATCACTGAAGCGCAAATTTATATTTTTTCATTAGTACCTAAAATTAAAGAATTACAAAACAACTGAAAAATTATCAATTTTTAACTATTAAAAGTTCTTAACCTTTTAAGTTTTATTAACATTTATATATATATAATATATATTATATTATGATATATATACATGTACAAAATTTAACAAACTTAAAAGGGAATTTATTTTTTTGTTAATATAATAATAATAATAATAATAATAATAACAATAGTCGCTTCACGATTTTCGCCTATTATGATCCTGTCTCAATGGGTATAGGCATTTTTCTTATTTCCTATTCTAAATATTCTTTTCTCTCTCTGTTATTTTTAACATTGTATAAAATAATATATTGCTTTCGCTTGCTCTTCTTTAGTTATTCGCGCAGTATCCCGTTGTAGTATAAAATCTGCACGCTGAATACTGCGGACATTTGTACAATATATGTTCTTCAGTTTTCAATTCGTAGTTATTGCATATCGTACATTGCATCGTTTCCCTAATCCTATAGATATATGTTATTTCTACCACTTCAGTTAACTTTTACCCTTCCATCCATGAAATATGTATGTATCCAAATACTTTTATTTTTTTTTAAATAAGATTATTCCTGCTATATATTTTTTATTTTTCGCAATTAATGTTCACAAACGAACGGAGAAAAATCGATAAGAGTTTCGACACATATATTAAAAATTTTAACGATTAACCCGTAATGGCGAATAGGTAAATAAAGTAGGAGAAAAATTACAAAGGTGGAAGTGTCGCGGCCAATCCTAACGAGCTAACGACAATTAACACGTTGCTACAAGAAGAGGATACTAAAAGGGAGCCAGGGAGATAGAGAGGGGCACGTTTAAGCGGAAGGAGTTTGGCAATCGATCAACACAGTGAGAACAGACGACGGCGGGGTTGGTGAGGTGACTGGAGAACGTGCACAAGGGAACGAGGAACAGAGGCGAGTCGACGGAAAGGAAAATATTGGAAACTCCATTAGGAGTGGTGCAACCAGCCGTGCACCGGAATACATAAGCAGCTCTTCCATCGGCAGCAAACGAAGGGGAGAGAATAAACGTCGGGAGAAGGAGAAAGAAACCAACAGGCTACAGAGGTTATTACGCGATTCATTTGAAACCTTTCATTTTTCGTTCTGTTCTCCCCTACTTCGACCGTGTTTCCGTTTCTTTTCCAGATGAAACGCGTTTTCAATCGGTTTCCATTCGGTCTTCGTTCTTCCTTTTTTCACTTTCTTTTAGTTTTGTTCTAATATTGATTTAGACTGATGGGAATATAGGAGATTTGGATGAGGACACCAAGTTCAGTTATCGAGTGCTTGGACCGTCTTTTCGATTTGTATAAAGTAGAAATGAATACTTAATAATGCATACTCTTAACTTTTTAATATTTTTATATTAATTCTCCAACTCGCAATGTTGTACTAGTGCAACACATATTTTAAAAATGTGTGAAATTTTACCACTGATTAACATTTTTTTTCAAAAAACCTTTTTCACGTTTTTCTAACTACCCTTCTGTTTACATAAATTCACATTATAAAATTAACATTCGCGGTAAGATCGCCACGTATGTTTCCTTCTTGCATTCATCACATTCTTAAATATTTGAATAATTTTTTTAAAAATCTTTTGAAATTCTCAATCGTTCGCTGAGCTGTTAAGAAAGCCTACTTCTACAGCCATTACAAACAATTCTAGATGTACAGATCCCTTAGCTATATATACAATAGCTATGTATACAAAAATTAAACGAAAAAAGGTTAAAAAGATCTTGTTACGTTTGGTAAATTGCCCTTTAATTGTTCTCTTACGCATGTGTAAGCATATGCATAAAACACATGTGTGTCTCATTCATTTGAATGGATCTATAAAGTTATAGTCTATTTGTATTCATACGACAGCATCATAAACACTGCTATGTAACATGTTCATTGAATGTGCAGTGCACAACAGAATAGACGATTTCGCATTTCTTTCCAACCATTTAACATTGGCTGTCGCTTGTTCACGGTCCATCATATTCACTTCTTTGTCATGAAAATATTATGACGATAACATTACAAACATGAATGAGAACGTTACACAGCGCTCATTTGACTACGTGTTAATGTTTTAACCTTTTGACTGTGTAATAAGAGGATGAACAATTCAGAATGGATGATTTAGAAAATATAATGACTCGCATTAACCCATAAGTTATCATAATTCCCATTTGAAGATTATAAAAAGAAATTTGCATAAACTTCATAGAATCAATCGTAATCCCCAAATGGATACACTTTTTAATTCAAAAGACATCTAGGAATTAGACTTAATCACGAAAGTATTTGAAAATTAGAAACCTTTTGTAAATATATTATGTGCGTTATACAAGACATTTTAAAATTTCATTAACACATTTATAACTAATCTGTACAGTTCCATATTTCTATCAACACAAGTGAAGAAACAAGACCTGAGTAAAATTCGCATTCGCCAAATATGTACTATAACGGGCATTATACTTTAGTTATTTTGTACATTTTTGCATTTTTGTGCTTTGTATTTAATTTTTTAATTTTAACCTCTTAAGTACGGTTGAATTTTGTGCGGGGCTATTTCTCTGTACGGTAGAGTTAGACGCGAATTACGCGTAAACGATACAGCACTGCAATGTGTAACGGATAATGCTGTTCTCTACGCAAGCACATTGGAATAAAGTCTTTGATAATTAAATTATAATTTTTCTTAAAGATATGACGCATATACTTTAACTTTAATAATTTACTTTAATAGTTAATAATACAATTGAGTGTGATATATTTTAAAGCAGGGTACGACACATAGACTCACGTCACAATTTTCACACTCATAGCGCGATAGTGTTTTACAAATTGCTTTTCATTTTCTATTTTGAAGCGACATTTTGAGCTTGAAGGTTCTAAAAAATTATAAGGATACGAGTCGGCATATTAAAACGAGTATCCAATAATGGTACATTTATTTTAACGAAAAGCAGCAATTGATATCTGACACTGGCGTATCAAAAACAAAGACTATATATTCTGTCTGTATATTGTTAACACTGTCATAAAACGTTGTGAGGACAAGAAAAGTGTGAAGCAAGACAAATGAAAAAGATCGTTTAATTCAAACGGTGAACGAATGAATAATAGAGTGAGTCACTGTAATCCCACTATTATTCGCAATATAAGATGACATCCACTCTCTACATAAGGGCGGTCCGGCAAATACAGAGCGTCGTCTCACCTCGAGAAATAACTAGGCAAATCAACATAGCCAAACACTGACATTCGAAATTTTTGACGAGATTTCTAGAAGATGGAGATTTTGTAACGTACGAATGATTGTTTCCGAGAAGGAATTCGTGTCAGGGTAGTGCGAATCGAAACGCTTACTATCATTTGGGTCCGCATGGAAGGATGGCCAAAATAATCGAAACGCAATTGGGAGATGATGCCCGCAGCCCATAGTATACTAGCCGAAGGCGAGAAGTTTGAGACCAGGCATGCTCGTCGCCATGCTAGCAAATTTTGAAAGTGCTTACTTTTGCGACAGAGCTATTTTACTCTTGCAACAAACGGCGACGGGTTACATCGTTTTTTAATCGACTGAGGGATAGAAACCCATCAAAACCTCAGTTCGATTCGGTTGTTGCCACGGAAGTTGGCGAGGATAGCGCCATGGGCCAGAAAGATCCGCCTGCCAGACGTGCGCGGCCAAGTGGACCAAGCGCTGAGACATCTTGTGGTCCAACTTACCATATTGAGACGGTCAGGATGCCTGGTGAACATCGACCCTTCCCCAAGAGAAGCAATGACCGCAAGGTTGCTATTGGACCGTCAGCCAGGAGAATCACCGAGAGACATGGGAACACACTGGTTGGAGTTGGGATACCTCGCCAGACACTCTTTTTGTTTGTTATATGTATTGTTTTATGTATATATTTGTATTTTTGTATATATATTTGTATTATTACTGAATAAAACCTAATAAAAGCTTAAAAACTTGTAAACGCTCTCTTATCTTTCCTTGCCATTCATACGACAAGCCTTACAATATTAAATTTAAGATATCTTTTAATCTAATCATTTTTCGAATTATGTACTTGTATACTCCTCTGTAGAGAATTAAAAACTGCATTGAATGCCATCTAAAAACTGTATTATACCATTTAAAAAAGAAAAGACCACCCTTAAGTCTCGGAGGTGCATCTACCTAAATAAGATCTGGGACCATCGACAGATGTCCCTCTCAAAATAGGATAAGTTCTATCTGAAACACTTTTTTCGAATAATGTACAGTTTATATTTTACGATATTATGTATTGTAATTCCATGTTATTTTTATAACATATTATTTTATATTTAGATATTAGGTATAAATTCGGTAAAATTTAAAATGTCAAATATAAAGCTAATATGATCTGGATTTTAATTAATGAAAAAATCTTTTTCGATTGTTATCGAATTGTTAATTGTTTGAGACAAGCAAAGTTAAACAGATATATGAAGCTTTTCCAACGACAATTCACGTAATTTATTGCTTGCTGATTAATATATTAATTTTTATCATTTGAACATCATATCATTCATATAGATATGAAGTCACTGTCGTGGAACAGTGCTTGTTCGGAAAGGATTCTAGGTAAATTAATTTATTACCTGTATTAATCGGATCTAACGGAGACATCTAATCGAACTTGTTATAGGTAGAAAATTAAATAAGGTAATGGAAGGTTATTAGAAATGCGATGTATGCGTTTGAAACTTGTGAGAAATTGAGCGTCATTGTTCAAAGAAATAAAGATGCGAAAAATATATTATAGAAAAAAACATAATGAGTTTAAGAGAGAAAAACTTTTCACTCGATTGTGCTTTAATAAAAATTATAAAATTTTGGTATAAGAAGGACGTAGATACAGTTGTGGAATAGGGGTAATGACCGCATGCGGTGACGCCTGTGAACAGATCTGAAATAGAAATTGCACCTTAAAACTGCTGGCACCTACATTATCTCAGCAGTAGCTTTTTAAATTAACGTAGAACGATGACTTTTTATTAAATCTAAGGTAGTTTGACGATATATTAATAAATATCATAATCAATTCTATAAAAAATTATATTCAAGCCCAAAATTTTCAATTTTTTGATTTCATATTTTATATATTATAGTGACCCAAGTCTATTTCTGAATTGCAGCAAATTGCTCTTCGTTTTATATATTGTAGTGACATTTTGAGGTTGAAGATTCTAAAAAATTATAAGGATACGAATCGGCATGTTAAAAAGAGCATCTAATAATGGCATATTTAAACGAAAAGCAACAATTGATATCTGGCACTGACGTATCAAAAACAAAGACTATATATTCTGCTTGTATATTGTTAACACTGTCATAAAACGTTGCGAGGGCAAGAAAAGTGTGAAGCAAAACAAGTGAAAAAGATCGTTTAGTTCAAACGGTGAGCGAATGAGTAGTAGAGTGAGCCACCGTAGTGGCGTGTCGTAATATAAGATGACATCCGCGAAAGCCACTATAGCGAGACATCGCACTTACGAGGTTACATATCCTGTAAATGTATAAAAATCCGTAGTATAGTAATAACAACCAATTATTACAATTATGCTGGTAAAATTTAAAACAAATCTACATATCTACATATGTAGAAATTACAAGATACTTGATCTAATTATAATGATATACGTAGTTCGCGAAAATCACAAAAATATTTAAATAATCACACATTCAGTGAGACTATTTTTAACATTTATACGCTAAAGATGATTTTTTATGCTGTATACTAATTTTTATTATTAAATACACGTATATTAAAAGTAAAAATGAGTTCTTCCCAACAATAAAACTTCCATTTTACACAAAAATCGGAAAGAGTTCATTTTTATACCTATCACATTTTTTTCTAAAAAATATTTTGTATTAAATATATTACAATATATTACACATTTATTGTAATACACCTTAAATATATGAATAACACCTATTAAAACGACAAAAAGTTTAAAGAATTATTGTTACAAAACTAATGAAAGTCTACAAACCCAGTTGGAGTCAAAAAGAATAAATTGCCCTCTAAAATACTATTTGTTTCATTTCGGTACGATTTTCTGTTACTGAGATATCATCGTTTGAAGAGATCCGGATCCTTCAATAATTCTCGATCGCTGTCTCTCTCACACACATGAACCTGTCACTCTCACCGTGTTACTGACCAATTACAACCACGATAATAGAACGCTGATCAGTGACAAACAGTTTCTACGTTCTTTTACTATTAGCTACTAAGCTCGTATTTACATACGTCTATATTTCAGAATCAATTGAGATATCCATTTAAATCAATGTACATATAATAAGGGTATTCTTGACAATCCTCTGAGTAGATATAAGTAGATATAAATATAAGTAATACTTAAAACATTCGTGATTGATCCATGTGCATCATTTATAAAATACTGATATATTTCTAATAAATATCTCGTTACTTCTATATAAATTTTCATATAATCATAATATCGATTTCATAATATCGATTTAAATCAAACTTTTAACTATTCTCTGTGTAGATAATACTGACAAGTTTCATGATTGTCTTATTTGTTAAATACTATCGTTGATGTAAAATATTGATGTATTTGTAATAAATATCTTGTAAATAATTGGTACACAGATTTTCGGATTTGACTAGTGTAAATCATGGCAGTTCTTCGCTATCATGATAATGAAGTTTCAAAGTGTTTTATATAACACATCCCACTATACACATAAAAGCTTTCTATTTTAAGTGTTCAAATATTTTCGTCGTAAGGAGGGAGTAACCCCATATACGTATTATTAAAATGGTATGTATTTAAAAAATTTCTCTTTTTTAATCCACAAAAAAATTGATTGAAATTTCAGTTATAATGAATTAATATTCAGACATGGTATCCCTATATGATGTTTCATAATAAGTGGGCAATACGGATACAACGTGGACGATACGCTTCCAATACAATTTTATTACTCTTGATTTTCATCTTATTTCAAGCCATAAAATCTCTATGATTTTACTTTCATCATGAATCAAACCCCATGGTATATAGATATATTTAGCTT
The DNA here is from genome assembly GCF_041682495.2 of Bombus fervidus. Classification (NCBI taxonomy): domain Eukaryota; kingdom Metazoa; phylum Arthropoda; class Insecta; order Hymenoptera; family Apidae; genus Bombus; species Bombus fervidus. The sequence continues at coordinate 1,173,655 of NC_091524.1, forward strand.
ACTCGCGCTTGAAAATTCTTCAAAATCGTTTTTAATATCTCTTTTCTATGGCTAGCATCGCGCGAAAGTAATTACGAGGATAACAGGGTTCTGTATATCGAGTGGCTTGTAACGACTGATACAAGTTGAGAAGGATCATCCTTGGCTGCGATATGTTATACGCTATAGCTAGCGATGGGATCAAGTTCAATACGTACTCATAAATCCGAATCAAATCCGATACGTAAATCCAGCATCCGCTTCAGAGGGTTCTTAAGATATAACGGTTCGCTCGAGTACTTGCAAATTTTTAGGATTTACTTATAATTAAGTATCTTCGAATATTCAAGTTTTCGAATTTCGGTGTCTAAATTTTGAAGCTTCTAAAAGTTAGAATTTAAACAGAAAAAAACTGAGCAAGACTTATTCGAGCAACGTTTGATTCTACTTTGGAAACCTTCGTTATTTCCCAAAATACTCATAGAAGTTCGAGTCTGTCACGTATACGATAGATTGGATTTCTACTTAAAAGCACCACCCCCTTTTTTCTCGAAACTCTTATGGAGGCTTCGCATCTAATAGTCAATCAACGTTCGAATCTACTTCCGACGCACTTGAGCCCATCGCTAGTTATAGGAAGCTTAAAGAGAGAGAGACGGAAAGAGTGACAGAGCGAGGGTTGATCGCTATCGTCCCGCGGGCGCCGGATAGGAATCCAACGTATAATCCGCTTCGGTCTAATGCCTAATCCCACGGACAAATTTATTGGATTCTCAGTCCTTAATGCCGAATATATGCGCGTAGAGAAGTTTCGAGTTGGAAACACTGGCGGTGAAAACGTACCCCTTGGATTAGGGGTTGGAATTCGTTCGAACAATTACTGTACTGAGTATATTAATGCCTTAAATGTCGTGACGTTACTTATGAGGTTGGTTGTCTTCTTAATGTTGTCTTGTAATGTCTAAGGGGGTCGAAGTATATTATTATAGTTGTTTGAGAAAGTTGGATTAGCTAGGTTTTAGTTTGGTGGTATTTGTTTGGGGGTAAAAATAATATTGTGATGTTTATTATAAAAATTCGTAAAGCTTTAAATCACATATTGGATAGTGTTTGAAAATATTATTGTAATGTACAGAATGAAAATTTGTAGAGATTTAAGTCATTTACTATTAATAAACTTATGTCACCAAGAAAATGGAAATAGTGAAAATTAATTGATGCAATCATTTTACAGCTGCGTTTGTCGAGTCTTTCCATTTTTACATTAAAATTTGGTTTTTGAAGCGTGCCAAGCAAAACTAGATTAAATAGTCACTACAAAACCGTATAACAAGATAAAGCTATTTATCATTTATTTTCATAACTTCATAATTCTAGAAAGACAACGGCCTCGACTTGTTGTAAGCTCTATAAAAATATTCAGATTAGTTTCAAACTTTACCAACATAATCATATGATATTCGTGTTGGTTAAAATTTAATCTTAAAGTTAAGATTAATAATCTGTGGAAGACACAATGTTTATGTTAAAATAATATTCAGTGAAATTTATTAAACAGAACTACAGAATCAAATGTATATAAGCGAGTGATATGGTATAATTAACAACGTATGCAAGAATTGTTGATTGTTGGCCAGTTACTCTCAAACTAGACGTAAGTAGTGACCCATGATCCCTTAAATATTTTGAACTCTACTCTCTATACAGTAATGAGTATGACCTGTGTAAGTGTCCTGTTCAAATGCCTGTGTAGGTGTTTGTGTAAGAGTATTTGTGCCTATGCGTGTAATATCGTTGTATTCCAACAGTGTTTCTTCGCGACGCTAATCAAATCTCAAAAATATATTAAGAAATATAATATATTCGTGAAAGATTTTTACAATAGCTATTCAAATATTTTTATGAGCCATTATACGTAGAATTGACGAACTATCGATTAGAACTGAAATTTTATTAACTGTTTTATGTTAAATATAACGATGCAACAATATAAGAGTAATTTTAACTATAAAAAATACGATTATTAATTATAAATAAAATACGATCATGAATGTCATGTAGATATGATATAGTAAATTTTATCGTATATGTAAAGATTTTGTTTATCGTCGATTTGAGAGCTATGTTTGAACTTTTTAATTCTACTTTTATTTTATGTTCACCGTGAATGTATTTAACAATTATAATTGTAGTTACACAATTTGTTTTATACATTATAAAATTATGCATCTAAAACCTTACGTACCTATACCGTTTTGTACTGGTTTCCCATTCGAGAATATATCGTTTAACTATCATCCCTCTCATTCTCTCTCCGTCTAGAAACCTTCCCTTGATGTAACCTCCCCCTCCCCTCTATCCATCCGTTCCATTCTTTCGCTGGTCCGGTCGGTGAATGGCCGTTACTAACGCATCATGGCCGGCTATTGTCACTGACTGGCTTTTCTAGTCGATTTCAAAATGATAATCGCGACGTAACGCGTCGGGGGGTACGAGGTGTCATGCTGGAACGAGTGGCCCAATGTGCGTAATCTTTTTTTATTTTCCCTGGCGGATACCACCCCTCGACACAGGATTCACCTATGGCGTGTCGAGACTACGGGGTTGGCTACCGAATGCCAAAAACGTGTAGAGAAGAGAAAAAGAAGGGGAAAAGGTAGAGGGGTAATAAAAATGTGCGAGCAGGAAGGGACGTGGTTGGTATTACGCGTTATTAGCCGACCCTTAATACCCTGGCTGTTTTTGCTGAATTTTCGGGCCCGAGGCTGGTGACTTCGGCTTCGCTTCGATGAACATCGCAGAATAATCCTGCTAACATCTGTATCATTGGTAGCTATTCGAACATTCGATGCGCAGGGAACGATGCATCTGGCCCCCGTGCCCCTTGTTACCCCTTCGACGATATATAGTGTGATATTTCAACTATTTACACAGATAAGCTTATTTTAAGAGTGTAAGAAATATCAGTTTCTGTTAATTCCATGGAATTTTTTATTTATTCATTGTTATCGTAAGACATAAAATACGATAAAAATACTATTTCGTACATTGTTGGTAGGTATGCGGAGCGCATACAAATATCAGTTTATAAATACTTCTTCCTTCATTTGACACTGGCAATATCCGACTACGTATGTAGTGTTAATACAAAATACTACTTTTGTTAACTCTTTTCTCCTTGGCAATAAATGAAATTTTGTCTACAGATTATCTTTACGAAACCGTTAGTCGACAATTTCCAACCTAAAAATGTTAGATTCGGATTCCTTGAAAAGTTGAGTGTTTGATAGTGTTTCTATGATAGTATTCCCGAAAATTACGTCCAATCTCTGACAAACCTAATTTTGTGACAAATATTAATAGAATTACTATCAAAAATTACTATCATTGCGTTAATTACATTAATATTATTAGTGCGTATCTACTGTTATTAATTTTTAAAGAAAAACATAAAGAAACTATGTGAAGGCAGAATATCTTTAATAAAGTATTTAAAAAAAGATTTCAATTGAATCTTTCGTGCAATTTTGATGCGTATAAAGAAAATGAAGTATGAAGAAAATAGACACTGCTATAACTTTCCTCTTAACAACATTTTTCTATCGTTTAACAAATTCAATATTATAAGCCATCCCAATTGCGTAAGCAACCTGTATCTGTATAATACCAACAAGAATACAATTTTATATGCCAACATTCCCAATTCTCGCAGAGAAATCCTCAAAATAGTCAAACATCTTTACGAAAGCATAGAGTCGACAATTTGCGTGTATGCGGCGGAGGAGAAGTCTGAAGAATAATGAGAGCTCGTAAAGCTGTAGATTTCTACGGTCTCGTTCGCGAGACCGTTAAAACATCGTCCCTAACTCGAGAATCGAGAAACTCGAGCTATAAAGTCACGCAGCCAGTCCAGAGCAGCATCGGTGAAAAGAAAAAGCTGGCTGGGTAATGGCCGCGAGCACACGAGTGGCGAACGGCATTATTAACGCCGATAATGGTCGTCGGTGCACTTAGCTAAACGTCGCCACTTCGCCCCTGGAATTTTTCTATCGTACTCGAACGAACCACGGCTGCTACAATGGCAACCACGAATATGCCACTCGTGGCTAGTGTACAGTTTATTATTTCTCGTAACACGAGAAGTCCTCGAGAAGATTGGAAATGCGTGAACGATCATCAGAAGAGCTGGATGGAAGGGTGTAACAACAAAGGAACTATTTTTCTCTATGGTCTGAGATTGAAGTTTTATATGGTACCGTACGCGTGCCTTTCTGTTTCTTCGAGAGACTCTCCAGAATTTAGAAGACAAAAAGAAAGCATTTCTGGCAAGATTGGGCATTATCGAAATCAATTTTTATTTCGTTTCAGACATACCATTCTTCTTTTATATTTCGATTTTTAGTTCTACCTAAATATTTTTTAATACAGTGCCTTTCTTTTCAAGTATTTTTCTACCTATTTGTGTTTTTACACTGTTTAACATTATTTATATCCTATCTTTTAGATACTATTTTAAAACCCATAAAATTCACAAATACATGAAACCTGCATCCGAAAGTTCGCAGAAACCCACTTCTCATTGCTTAACCACGCTTAAACAGCAACAATTACCCAACAAAGAAGCCAAACAACACAAGACTAACCCAAGCGTATCAAAAACGTTTCGACGAAACAACCGCGCCACTTCCAAATAGCGTTTGCCACTTTACCAATCATTGACCATCGATCAATTCCATAATGAAAAAGACCTCCCGTTCAACCATCAAGATCCCACACATTGATCCGATTTAAATATAACAATTGGTCACGAGTGAGTTACGTACCGTTGAAACTATAGTTATTGTTACATAAGAGCGATCAAAGTAGCATTGTTTCAATCAAAAATCGATCAGCTGTTGAAAAATCGACGATCATAGGTACACGAAGAGCAATAATCAAGGTTGAACACCTTTCGTTTGAAATGGATAAAATTATTTCTTGACCCTCGAGATTTCTTGTATTTTTAGTATCAGATATAACAAATACATAATATCGATTGTTTAATCATAAGCAACAGATATTAAAATAATATGTACTTAAATTTAAATAGTATAAAAATAATGTTAAATGATGTAAAAATACAAATACATTAGAAAGATACTTGAAAATTGGACCACTACATATGAAAAATATATTCTTTAGATAATACAAAAAATAATTATGTTACAGATGATAAAGTTTAAAATGTAAAATTTATGGCATTATATTTGAGCTAGAAGGGTTAAATACATAAAAATGTAAATGTACAAAGTATAAAATTACATTTTTCCACTTTTCGTAATCGTTTCATACCAAGTGAGATACTTTCTATCATAAAAGGATCAGTCTTTTGTAATTTCGCAAGAGATGTCGGGAAAAAACGAAAGGATCGCAACAGATGTTGGAAGCGAGAGGAGAATGTATCGTTGGAGGGGAATCCCTTCTAGCTATTCAGTTTCTCTTACTCTTACTCTCGTCCTTGGTCTTTCGCCCCAACCAAATCTCTCATATCGTCGTTCAACGTATTATCCACCAACCCGAGTTCAAGCTCGCTCAAGCGCGATGGCCGACTTCATTTTCACGTTTCTGCTAAAGCATCAGCATTCTATTAATTTTAATACTATGTACATATTATTTTTGAAAATTCACAAATATTAATATTAACACAAAACTTTATGAAAGTAAATTAACACATTCAAGATTATAATACCTCATTGATAATATTTTAAATATGTTATACATATACTGATATTTTCAAATAGACTTTAGATGTTAAATTATTATACATGTATATATACTTAATGAGTTTTAAATTATTAATCGAAAAAGATGAAAAATAACAAAAATTTATTTCTATTGAATTTGTGTTAAATTATTTGTATTATATATAACTCAAATTTGCTATAATAATGAATATGTATATGTATGTATATAGATATGTGTATATAAGGTGTTTCGAAAGCTTAATGTTAACGTAATATAGTATCTCGATGTTGATTGACTTAAGTAATTGGAAAAAAAATTTTCGAGACTAACAAACAAAACATCTAAAGTCAATATAATTTTAAAATTGATTTTTATTAATTAATAATAGTCGCTAAAATTATGTAGTATAATTTATTTATATATTACAAATGTAATAAATATATCTACACGGAAAAGAAGCTTAGAACGTTTTACTTTGAAATATGTTCAAATTCATCTTAGAAGAGTGATTTATTTCGAGATTGTTTTCACTAAAACTAACTTTGAATGTTAATTTTTCACATTGCTTCAACTTCGATTGTTTTCAGCTTTTATATTTACTTTGCACTATCAATAATAATTGGACATCAGCGACAAATAGTAATTTATATTAACATTTGAAGGGAAAATAATAGTAATTTGTATTAATATTTAAAATGTTGTAGGATGTTTGAATTTTCCGCTTTCTTTTATGTACGCAAATTGTTCATTAATTTTTTATAAATATATTTTCCTCTTTTTCTTTCTTTTTTTAGTTTGATATATGTAGTGTTTCTTTTCTTCATACATTCTGTTCACTATTAAATGTAGAATAAGTGCAAGTTTTTGTTAAATACTTCCAATAAAAGGAAATAATAATCGGAATTTGCATCGACGCTTAATGAAAAATAATATGTATAAACTAAAATACAACAATCTCTATTAAATACATCAATAATAAAAACTTACTTTAAAAAGCAATCTTACCAAAACGACCATACATTAAAAAAAGAAGAATAAGACCAACGAAACGAAACTTAAAATTCGCAAAAGTAAACGCAAAATAGCCTGAAAAAAGAGAAAAGAGCGTAGAAAAATCGAAAGAAACAATCAGTGGAACAAAAACGAGAAAAACTAGGGCAAACGAAGTGTAAACTGTGAGAGGTGGAAAAAACGACGAAGAGAAGAGGAGAGAGGAGAGAAGGGAGAACGACGGGCGAAAAGTAGAACTAACCGGAGGCGGAAGCTACAGACAACGAGCGAAGGATGGAAGACGAAAGAAGCAAGAGGAAGAGGAAGTTCCACATTGTTCTGGATTCTACATCCTGTAGTGGAAACTTGGTGTAACAGCCCTCCGATTCCACGAGAAGTTTAGTACTAGAAACGTGGCTCCCTGCCAGCTTCCACGATGAACCTTAACCGCATCCATGAAAGGGGAGACTACGGATTATCTCTCGAGTTCTCTCACTTCCTCGACGATATCATTATGAAAATCATCGTCCTTCTTAGGCAAATGGTAATACATCACTAAACTGTAGATTTTTTTGTATTTATAGGAAATTTAAAGCTGCAGGAATATATAAAATGCACGTAATGGGCAAAAATATATAAAATATTTATCGTATAGTATTCGTTATAATATTTAATAGATTAATTTAATAAGGTAAAGAAGAAATGAACGTTTCGTTTGATGATTTTGAAAGATAACAAGTTTGTTAATGTGTTTTAGTTTAAGTATGAGAAATCAGTAAAAAACTGTATTTTAAATTTTGTAACCTTTTTATTTATAAAATAAATTATGTTAAATACGTAAAATAAATAAAATTGTATTTATTAAATTCAATTAAATACAATTTATTCAATGGTAAATTTAAAATAAAAATAGAATTTAATATTTCAAGCATAGCACTCAAATTTACTATATCTTTACCATATCTTTCCTATATGGTCTTCATAATCATACTAACTAAAAGTGCTTTTAATCTGGTACAACATAAAACAGTTGCTAAAATTCCGACTTTAACCAATTCATCAACTTTATATATGATATCACATAGTCATTTTTTATGATTATATGTAGTAACTAATAAGTTAAAAATTTCATGTTAAAGTAGAATGTAGAATAGGATCTTCCAATAGACGTATTTAGTACAGTATTTATTATTAATTCTAAGATAAAATGTATTAACGCGTCAACAATGAATTAGCATCTGCCTAATCCACGGTACAAAACGATACAGCAGACTCCCAAAATAAGCGAAGAAAGACCTAACTCAGACAGTAAGTGTCGGAAAAGAAGCGACAAGGCTCGACAGAAACGGGTAGCTCGACCCTATCGAGAAGTTGTTATCAGGTTTCCATTAACGCGTCGAAGACTCCAAAGCAAAGACTCGAAAGTGAAGATTATCGTCCCAAGAAGTGAAACAAAGAAGAGACTACGACGAAGGTGAAAATTAAAGCAAGAAGGTGAAAGATAGAAGCCAGAGATAAAAAGGGGAAGCAAAAAGAATAGCAGAACTGGAAGAGCAAAGGGAAGAAGAAGAAGACAGAGACAGACAGAGAGAGAGAGAGAGAGAGAAGATGGCACTTTGCACGGATGACAGAGGCGTATCGTGCAAGGGAGAACAGGGACACTGGCGTCGGGACGCTCGGCGTCTTATCGTGCGTCCCTCTTTCCCTAGCCAGCCATTCCACCAGCTCCCCCACCCTCCCCCCAGTGCAACCCCCAGGCAGTTCTCGTCGTCGAGCCAAAACCCAGTGACGCCTCGACGCACTCACCCAGAAACCGACGATAAGGTTCGCCCAGCAACGCCTCCTTTCCCTCGAATCCTCCCCCTCGCGTTTCTACATGCACGTATACATGCACGAGACCGTGCACGCACGTGGATATTTATATAAGAAAACTGACGAAGGCCTCTGTCGACGACCCTCGAAAAAGAAGGAACGAAGAGGGAGAGGGTCAGTAAAAACTCGCGACGTTGTATGGGATCGATAGAGTTTGGGGATCAATTTAGAGAGGATTTTGCGTGATTCGCGATTATTTTTTTGCCAGGGGAGGAGAAAATTTTGATAGGGAGAAATATAACTACATAGAAACTAGATTGGAAGTATTATCAGATTATTATAAATTAGTAGTAGTATTACATAATCTACTGTATCGTTATATATAGTAAATATATTTATAATTCATAATATATGGTATATAGTAAATATTATTTTATTGGTATATTTTATTCCGTAAACTTTCTTTGTAGTGTGAGACAAATAGCGATGAATTTTATTTTTAAATTTCTCAATTCAACATAGAACTTAATTTTCTGTGGAAATCTATTTTAAATCAATTAATTATATAAATTATTGGTATGATTCATGTTTGAAGGTAAAGTTATAGGTATTTTTAAGTTAAGTTTAACGAGTTTTTGATTGAAATTTTTTAATTTTTTAATCCTTTTCGAAAAACATGTCATGAAAAATGAAATTACAATTACACAAGAATCAATGGATATAAAATTTTATTCGAAATGAACACCATTAGTTCCAATTATTTTACATCAGTGAATAACTCCATAATTCGTTTGCTGTCTCATTTGTGCTTTTATATAATTTATATGTATTCGGCTTGAAATGAAACACTTTATGCGGATAACCTTTAAAAAACATACCAATAATTATAAACCAATAAATTATTATAATAAACCTCTACGTACATATTTTAACAGGGAACTATAATATGAATAATTAATTGATACATTAATTTCTTCTTACCATCTGGATATTTTCAATTATTAACAATTGTGAGTTAATCTCAAAACTTTGATATCGTATATTGTTAATTCATAAATTCCTCTCTTCTGTTAATTATCCCGTTAGATATAGAAACACATTTACTTTATCTGAATATCTCTTTTCATGTCTAATTGTTTAATTTATATTATCTTAATTGTCCCTTTTATTCAGGATTTCAGGAAAACGCTTTTATACAGGTAATCTGAATATTAAACTAGGTATATCTGTTAATAAAATAACAGATAGATCGATAACTTATTGAAAAATGAAAGAACATAATATGTATATCACTAACCCAACTTAAAATCATAATTATAAAATGAACATTTTAATATTTGATAGGAATTCGTAACAAAACAAACTTTTCTAACCGCCCAATACAATATCAACAGTATTCACATACCATAAAAAACATTTATATACATGTATATTGTACGTGTTACGTAAAACATTTAGAACTGTAATGAGACACGATTGTCATGATTATACTGGTTTCTCAACCAATCTGAAAATGTACATATATAGAAATTGCAAGACATTTGCTGTAAACGTATATACATTTAGTAAAAGATTAATATACCGCATAAACAGCCATCTTAAATGTATAATAAATGTTAAAAGTTAACTCATAAGTATAAGTTGTTAACTTATTTTATAGTTGCAGAACTGGAGGGTGGTGCACATTCGGACGAAACGAACAGTGGAGGTGACAACAGCAACGCCGGAAGTGTATCCGGAGGCACGGACGACGATCAGGCGCGTCTTCGCTTAAAAAGGAAGCTTCAAAGGAATCGTACAAGCTTCAGTAACGAGCAAATCGATGCTCTTGAGAAGGAATTTGAGAGAACGCATTATCCAGACGTTTTCGCCAGGGAGAGACTCGCTGGAAAGATTGGTCTACCGGAAGCTCGAATACAGGTGACTACATATATATATTCTCTAACTACATACAGTGACCCGCATTAATGTTCAGGCACCACGATTTGCAGAACATTATTATTATAAATATCTATTTCTAATAATTAACTAGTTATCTATTTTTTAATATATTAAAACAAATATTGCAGTTAATAGAAACATATATTTTATCTAATGTACATATTTTTTCTAAATAAGAAATAATAAGCTAATAAATGCCCGAATATTAATGGGAGTTACAGTATATTAAATAAGTTTTCAAGTATAATTGATTATAATAATTTTTTTTCTAACACTTTTGTTTTTTATTATTCGTCTTCAAATCAAAGGTGAATCGCCTATCATTATAATATAAAGAATTTCTTTTAATGAAGCAACGAATTCTTCATCCCTTACTATTAAACCTTTAAAATACTAAGTATAATATAGTTATTGTATAGTTACTTTATTACACAGCATGTATACCTAATCGTACACGCAGACACAACATATTAGTTTATAAGTAGGAAACAAAATTCAAATGAAAATTTGTCCGGCTTCTTTTGTAAATCCCATTGTTTATATAATTTTTCAGTTTGCGATAAATTTTAAACAAAATTAAAAAGAATAAACACTTGCATGATTTTAGTAATTGCAAACGTAGAAAAACTGATACCAATCGTATTTATTGGTTTAGTATATCCTTAATACCTCATTGAAAATAATAGGTTTTTTCATCTAAAAACATTATCCTTATAGTCTCTGACGAATCCTACATTAGTGATTTACTTGTTTGACAACTAATATAATTACTGAATAATCGCTATATATTTATATTTCTTGTGATAATCATTTTGCTATACTACTATTATATAAAGGAAAGAATATTATGCTTTTATAAACAAAACATACCTACTTACATATTTTCACTTTTAGGAAGCAAAACTAATTTCGACTACCATAATATTCATAATTGTTTTGTAACTTATATAAAAAACGAAGCGGTGAATATATTTTATAATACCATATTAAAAATTAAATATCGGCACTACTAATATGTTAAAATTCCTAATGTATTTCAATTTGCAGGCTGTAAGACTATAAGCACAGAAGTCCTACATCTAATAGGCTGTTGCGGAATCGGCTTTCTTCCTCAATCACGTTTATTTGTTTACATTATTACTGTATAATTACAAACTGTCTCATTTAAATCGATCCCTCCGAATATCTCTGAAATTATTCATGACATCGGAAAATATTGCAAACAAAAATTGAATGGTTTCGAGGGAGACATAATGTGAAATAGTATTTCTGTAGGTAGAAACATACAGATCAACTTTATTTATTTTAATGAAACCATACATTTTTTAATACATCAATCGATCTATCTTGGTATTCTTTCTAAAAAGTAATTTATCTATTTATGTCGAAAAACTATTAGTTTTTACAATATATGTCAGAGATGAAAGAACACCTGGTCTCCCCTTTGGAATTCTTTGGAAAATTCCTAATACTATAGTCTATAAATTAACCCAAATATAATTGTCCGAGACTGAGATAATGAGCTTAGGCTCGAGGCGACAACTAGTCGCCGAACGTAGCCGCGGTCACGGGATGAACGTTTTACCTAATAAAGGTATAGAATAATTGTATAGCTCTCCTTAAAAAGAAATAATTGTAGAGACACTTGACAGTAAACATTCCAATGGTCTCTGCTCCGTTGCTCGTCACACGCAGACCCTATTCTTCGGGCACGATGATTACCAGATGTCGATGCATCTCCACAGGACATGTTCAGCTAGCCTGAGGACCCGCTATAAATCTTAGGATTTAGTTAACTAAGGTTTTTCAAACGCACAAACAGTCTTTATTCTAACAGTCCTTAACTCCACTACGAGAAGGTACGGGAAATCTGCTTTTCTCACGAACGACGTTTCCCGCTAGCAACTTTCTCTCAAGGGCGACTAGCATCTTTCTCTAACCACCAACATAGAAATTAACCAATTAACAGCAACGTCCATTTCCCTCACTTTCCGAGCGAAGGTTTTCCTCGACGAATCCGATGATCTCGTGTCCTTAGACACACTCCATCATAGTTTTCCTCTGCAGCATCACCGCGACGGAAAACACATTCTCTCGTGCGATCTCATCAGTGAGTAAAACAACGACTTTTGCGATCTGTGGATACTTCACGTTTCTAACAAAGAGTCAGACTTAGACTTTGGTGGAAAGTACATTATGCTATCCCGTTGACCGCGGATTCGTTATCGAACCTAAGACAATTGTCATTAGTGTCTAATCACCGCGGTTACTTGTCCATTCTGTGATACTCACACTTGTGCTAATCAACATTACCTCGATTGTATAACAACGATAGCTAGTTCCAATGAAGATTCATTACACGCCCCTAACTCTAATCATAATGAGAACCCGACACATATATATTTCTCCTCTAATGTATTAAAAGATATATGGTTTCATTTAAAAAAATAAAGTTATGTCGCAAGAACTACTACTGACATTAAATTATGTCCACATCAGAATCATTTAACTTTTGTTTAAAACATTTTTCGGTATCACGAATGTTTTTGGAGATATTCGCAGCGATCGATTGAAAGAATATACTTCGTGTGCAATATGAAATATTTTTGGGGCAATTGTTTCGAAATATCCACTTTGTACGAAGTTCAAAAAACGTCTGACCGCTTTCTGTATTTAGTCAATATTCCAAATATCGATAGAAATTAAATTATTAAATATCGAAAAAGCGGTCATTTCGCCAATTTTTACAATGATACACATTAGCTTTGACGTTGCACATTGTGACTATTAAATTCTTGTAACAATATGTTACAAAAATCTATACAGAATCACCTGTAATTCTCCATTTTCTAATAACTTAATAATTTATCATCAAACACACTTCCAAGAGGCATGAATCTACGTAACATAAAATTCACATATATGTAGTATTTATTATAGTATTTGCATCAAATAATTAAATCCAAGTATATTAGATTTCGTATGATTTAGGAGTACTTTCATGTGACAAATATTTGATACTATGAGATTGAAACGCAGAACCTGATAAAATAACGCTTCATTGGAAAATAAGGATATATGTGAATATTTTTTGTAGCCACGGTAAATCCCAAAGAATGCACTGTACATATCCCAAATTTCCAATTTGCCAATTCCCTACTATCGAGTTCGCGTCATCTTTAGAATATCGCGCAAAAAAATATAAAACAGTAAAAAAAATACTCCGGACGACCGAAATTAAGCGGAACCTGTAGCCTAGCGATTGACCTGTATCTTCGTCTGTCTTCTCGTTCACTAACTCAGGTGTGGTTTTCGAATCGGCGGGCGAAGTGGCGGCGCGAAGAGAAATTGCGCACGCAACGGAGGGACAACCCGCAACACCAGCAGTCACAACAGCAACAGCAACAACAACAACAGTCGCAGCAGCAGCAACAACAGCAACAGCACGCCGGAGGTGTGAGTCTAGTTGGCGCTGGCCATCCAACACCGCCGCCAGCCTCGGGTATTTTGGCTAGTCAACCACCCCCGCAAGCACCTCCCTCTCCACCCAGGATACATCATGGTTTCGCGCCCACAGCCGTTTATCCAGGAATACCAAGCATGCCTGATTCATACAGGTGAGAATTAACATGATTTGCTAACGCATTCGCTGCCAAGCGTCGGTTCTGACGTAAGAACTTTAATTGGACGCCGCCTAATTAAATATTAATAATTTCTAAGACTCCATAGCTAAACATAGCTAAATAGTAAAATTGATTACTGTTTCAAAGTTGTTGATCGTTTGTTTATCGCTAAACAGACGAAAGTTTTATCTATTATTTGTCATCTAGTGTGATATAAAATAATTTTTTAAAACTCTGCAGGCCATCCAATGGTTTGCAAACCGCTAGAAGCTTTATGGCTGATTTATGACTATGTTAGTCGTCGCGTCGTTAATAGTCTAAAAAAAGATGTAATAAGAGGTAATAAAGCCCTATTCGTTATAAACTGCATATAACTAGTTGTAAATACGAAAAGAGATCTCGTAGAATTACATTAGCCTCAACCAGACATAGATTTTGAAAAAACTTAAAATCACGTTTTCAGTAGGTGATAACTTGAGAAGTTAAAAATGACGTAGAAACGTCAGAAAAGACGTCACCGGCTACGAATGTGTCAAATAGAGTTCGATATTTAAATAATACAAAGCTTCCTAAACTTCTATAGGCCGAAACGCACTTTTGAAAACGACAATTCTTTGCGACCCGCTTGGAAAAAAAAATATAATCTACACATCCATATTCGATATCATTATTGAAACTAAAATATATATATTTGGAAATCCTTTCGGTTCAATGACAGACATATATGACAAATGCAAATATTAGTATATATATTCATAGTGGACGACTTTCTATCATAATATAAAACATAATCGAGACATTGCATTATCGAATATTATATTATCAAAATTAACATATATAAATATACATATGCAATACATATATGTATATTATTAGACATCGTAATATTAATATTTTAAAATTGATATACATACATATATTTCACACTCCCTAATCCAACTACATATATCCCACGAGTGCAACTATTATTAGTATGTATACTAGCAGATATCGTATTACCAAAATTAACATATTTTTGTAAAACCTGTCAGCCCAATGACGTCGATGCCGAGTTTCACTATGTCCGGCGGGAGTCAGCAAAACCAGCACACTACCAGCAGCATGTCATCGTTATCAACGAGCGGTGGGATGGGCCCCATGGGCATGACCGTGGGCATGACGGTGGGACCGAGTCCCGGAGCGTGTCTTCAACAACGAGACAACGGATACTCGTGTGGTGTGGCTCGCCCACCGAGTTACGAGCCTCTTCATCTTGGATACGGGGCACGGCCCACGTGCAGCCCCACTCAACCATACCATACCGCGGGCCTGAACCAGTACAATCAAAACACCAGCTCCACCGGTGAGTGTCTACCGCACTCACTGCACTCGCTGCTTGCACTTTAGCCGATGGACTACCACGGATAACACGCTATTCAACCTCCCGGTAATGGATTATACTCGCTTCTGCGTTACCCAAGCTGTTTTTATCGTTACAGAACTCCATTTGCAATCTATACAGTGCATTCGGTCTAACGCGACGCACGATTTTTCAACCATTTACGGCTATGTAACGAAATTTTTACGGAATGTAACGAAAGTTTTAAAGCAAAATTTACCATAACATAAGTTGAAGATCGTTTACTTTCAAAGCGAAACCAAGGTAGCCTCGGGATTTATAAAAGGGACTACATATGTTGTTTCTTATTATTAGGTTGTCCGAAAAGTTTCTTTCGTTTTATAAGATGATAATAGATGACCAACAATTTCTGTTTTATATTATTTTATTGAATTAAGTATGATACATTTCGTCATATTTTTATTATTATGTTCGTGCATAATTCAATAAACTAATATAAAACAGAAAACATGCGGAAATACTATTTCCTTATAAAACGAAAGAAACTTTTCGAACAACCTAATACATTGTAGTGGTCATTAAAACAAACTCAAGAAACATGTTACGTGATATTTTTATTTGCAAAATGGAAATAGTAAATAATACTTAACTTTTCAACACATCTTATTTTTAACACGTTGCCTGGCTGTGTGAAATTTCAACTATATGGAAAAGCTACGTTTTTTAGTTAAAACTACATTCACTGGCATTTAAGGTTTAGAAATCCTTATCACTATCCTATTCAAGGGTAAAACAGTTGCAGTCAGAAGGAACTATATAAATAGATTATGATTATTGTAACAATCAACGGTATAAACATATTTAAACTGGTTTAGATTACCGAATGTAAACAATAGACATAAAACGTCGTTTGAAAGCGATTTTCAATTTATGACGTTTTAGTGTAATAAAATAACTAAAAATTAAATATAAAGGAACCACACTTTATTTTAAAGCATGTTCAAAGTGCGTTACGTGGCTGCAATAGTATCACCCTGTATATGTACTTATGAATATGTATGAATGTTGTTGTCTCTGTTAGCCTCTAAATCAAGTTTGGATGGCTTGGGCGGTTCTTAGATTAGAGAGTTTCACCATATGGTAATTCAAGTTTAATAATATGATTTTTCTGATTTTTATCATTTTTGGAGGATTTTAAAGAGAAACGGTACCTTGAAAGATGATTCACTGTATTAATCTAAGTAATCTAGATTTAATTTTGGTAACTATTCAGGAAAGGGCACACCTCGCCAATTTCGATGACCTTAAAATATGTTGTCAAGTGTAACATCTGTACAATTTTTTCCTATACATATAACATCCACTCAGCTTCAATTTTCAAGTTATAAAGCAGTCTATGTTTAGAAATATATGTATTAATTAACAATTTATTTTATATATTTTTATACTATAAACAATTTGTCAACGGTGGTAAATATATTTGTTAAGATTTTTGATAAATTGAAGATTAAAATAAACTGCGACATTCCATATATCAATCGATTCATCGAAAAGTATTTCATGCTAGCTTTGTCAGAACTACTTTACTACTTTAGTACAACCTATAACCCATTCATTGTTCTTTATTCATTTATACAGTATTAAAAATGGTTGTTTTTTTTATAGATGAATTAGATAAATTTAGTTTAGACTACACGAAACCGCAACAGAATACCCCAGAATGAAATATAATCATAAAATTAATTTAACTGAAATTTTATTGAAACTCTTTGGGAATATCTTGGGAACTGTGGCCGAAAGGCCATTATTATACATAATATACATATTATACAATGACATATTATACAGTATTATACATATCTATAGGAAAATGAAACGAGAATATTTCAAAATCATCGAAATCGGTGAGATGTACCCTTTTCTGAATAATTATCATAATTTTTTAATGCATGCTATTTTGAGCAGTACTGGTCAATTCTTTTAGTGGCCATTTCTTCCCTTAAATATACATATGTAAAATGTAAATAATATGTAAATAAAAACTTATTTTTTATTCTTCATAGTCCTATCGTATACTCGCAAAACTTCACTAAAGCGCAGTTAAGTTATAATAAAACAAAGTATTTATCTTTTTTTAAATTATTATTTTATTATTATGTTTCTTAAAAATATGGACAAAACCATAAGTAGTTCCGGGTAGAACACAATTTAAAGAAATTCTAATGTTAACTGAATATTTTTACACAGATCCTTACGCCTTAAATTATAAAGTTTCATAACTATATATACAAAATACTATAGCTCATGATAGCATGATAAAAGTAGTTTTATCGCAAAGATTCGTAGGTTTCAAGGTGACCAGACTTTTTTTTAGATAATGTCCTTTAATATATTTCTATGCCCAGAGTACGAGATATAAATTTAAAGAGCTCTGGTAAAAGGTCATTTTAGGTCAGAAAAGGTCGTACGTTAATGATGAGAATATGGTCACTTGTTAATCATTAATATGATATTGAACGTGATTATGAATATTTTTATTTAACAATAATCATTCTTCACAAGCTAGTGTTTTATTAATAAAAAAATAATAAAAAGTAATAAGAATAAATTAATAAATAAATTTTAAATATTAAAAATTAGAAAAAAATTAGAAAATTAGGAAATAAGAATACTAACGAAAAGACTGATCATTGATTTTATATGTTCCTGTTTAATTGGCTTCTATTATCTGGTATCTTCACATAGAGAATGAATAGAAATTTCGTAATGTTTAAATTTTACATAATACTTGCCCTTACAATACATAGAAAAGTTTGATTCGATATTATTGTATTAAAATCACTGAAAGGGATGATATTAAAGAGAAAAAAACAATGAGGTATTACAATTCTTAGTTTAACAATTAACAAATTATGTACCTATAAAATTCGCTTGCGGTTCTAAATCTTACTAAAAAACCTGAAAAATGTTAAAAATGTTCAACATTTCAAATATATACTTCAATTGCAAATGTATATATTTTAAATATATCGAGTATATACATATCTAGTTGTTCTTTATGTCACAATAGAGTATATTGTACGATTTATGATCATCTGTCTCACTTTAACAATTTTTTTTAGACTTAAAGAGAGAAATTATAAATATAAGATTTTGCAATTTATCTTCAACTCATAAAGTCGACTACTTTTTATACCTATTTATTTTTATTTTTCAAATTCACTACATCGTGATATAGCACATATACTTCGAAAATTCTTATCTTAAAACATTTTATAGCTTGAATTATTATTTAATATCGTAAATAAAATTCCATCGTTGTGTTAAACTACGCGCCATAGAATTTACTTTGTATACAGAATTATTTGTATGTTTTATTCATGTTTATTACAAATATATTCATCATAATTATTTTTGCATAACTGAAATTATGCTCGGTCCTAGTTCGAATAATAGAACATTAAATTATTCGCATAAACGAAGTTTTACTACATTTGTGAAAGATTTCCATAAGTGTGCGAATACTTTCGTGAGCAACTGTACGTCTAACGATACGTATATAATCTTAACACATTGCGAACGAATAACGAGATAGATATTTACCATTTTGTATTGCGCCTTTAGGAGTTGTTGACAAGATATCTTGCAATTTCTACCTCATCAATCAAGAGCTGTTATTCCGCAGTAACATAAAACACAACATAGTATGCATTACGAATGGAAA
This sequence comes from Bombus fervidus, assembly GCF_041682495.2. Lineage (NCBI taxonomy): Eukaryota > Metazoa > Arthropoda > Insecta > Hymenoptera > Apidae > Bombus > Bombus fervidus. The sequence continues at coordinate 1,192,787 of NC_091524.1, forward strand.
AAGAAATGGACGTTTTGCTAAGTATCAGACTTAAAGAAACTTTTAGTACGTGAAAAATTATAATTACCTTTACTTTGAAAATGCATATAATTTTGAAATATTTGTTGAAAATAAATATCTAACATGGCAATGATTTTTAACTACTAACGATTAATAAATAAGTAATTTTGAAGTATTTCATGCAAAAGATAGCTGATCGTAGTCAACAATAAAATATCTGATCCGCAATGTGTTAAGCAATAAAACAAACCCATTGAATAAACGTTAAATCATCTTGCAGGTCTGATATCACCAGGTGTCAGTGTACCGATTGCAGTACCAGGTCAACCAGCACCAGATATGGCAGCGCAATATTGGTCCCCTCGGTTACAGTGACCGTGGTGGTCATCGGTGTCGACATCCTCTCCGTAGGCTTGAGCTTCTTTGACTTACGTTAGTTTTACAAACGTTAGATACAAGAGAACGCAAGGAGAAGACGTTCGAAATCGATGAAAGGGCAGCTCTTGCGATCGTTCAGTAAAATATCGATTCAACTTTCGTCAATGATCGTCGACTGCCTTTGAAAATTCAAAGGCGATCTCTTGAAAATCGTTCGAAGAATATACGAGAAAGGAGAATAAAAAGTAATGACGATGATAAACGTCACGTCTGATACAAGATCTATCAAACATAAAAAAGAACAAGTTTTGCAAAAAGTTTCTTTTATGCGAGATGAAAGTTTTTGCAAATTATTAGACGTGAACGAGTATAAATTATAAATTATGTTCAGTTGCTTTTTCTTCAAGTAATTTTTCATCCGATCTTTTGAAATATATCACTGTTCGTAAGTATTAAGATATTTACAGAACGTGAGGTTAATCTTGAAAATAATTGGGAAATTATTACTACAATCTTTAAGAATTAATATATAGTTTGAAAAACAGATGGAGGTAACAGAATCTCAAGATACATACAAAAATCATATATTTGAAAATTCAAAAACTTTGAAGATTTGAAAATCTAGAAATTTAAAAGTTTGAAAGTTTGAAAATTCGAGGGTTTAGAAAAATTTGGGAATGCTAAATTTGAAAACTTTAATAGTTGGTATTTCAGAAATGCTAAAATTTTGAAAATTCGTAAGTTTGAAAGTTCGTAATTCGAAAATTCAAGAATTTGGAAACTCAAAAATTTGTTAACTCGAAAGTTTGAGAATTCAAAAATCCAAAGACTTATTTATCACTTCGAAAACATAAAAATTCAAAAATTTCAAAATTTGAATATTTAAAAAATCGGAGATTCTAAAATTTGGAGATTTATAAATTCTGAAATTCAAGAATATGTTGTGTCACAGGAACATTAATTCTTAATTAAGATTATCTAATTCAGTACATTCACCTTGTAACTCTTGCAAACTCTTAATATCATTGTCGTACATGCGAAATCATGATCATCTATAATTATTTAGTTAATAATTTAAAGCAATCATTACATCTAGATAGATTTATTAAACCAGAAAATGTCTTGATACTTCTGAACGGAGACTTATCTACGAAAGACAAGAAATTCGAGCTTCGTGAATATCGATCGAGGAGAAAGTGATCGATTGGTAAATATTAATTTCAAAATGCTCGTACACGCCTAAAAGCATGATGACAAGACACTTTTGCCTCGAGCAGACTTACAGAAAGATCATCTTTAGAAGTCTCTTAGTCGTAGACTCGCGTATCGTCGATATTGTAAGAAGAAAATAAAACAAGTCGGGAATTAACATAATCAGTACGTATTGATTATAAAAACAATCAAAACAGCTATGGTAATAGTGTAATGTTTATGCCGTAAACGATTGTAATCTCTTGATCTCTTTTACATTTCTATATAGCTGTTGTATTTTTTCTAATGCTAGAGACCAAAGAAGTTGGATTAAACAAAATTATTTTGCGGAATATGAATTTATTGAATAAAAGTAAAATTTGTGTGAAAGAAATTAAAGCCATATAGTAGAACTGGAAGCATTAATAAATTTTTATACCCATTTGTTATATAATATGAACACATAAACGTCGACTCTTTCGAAACGAATTTTGTTAATAATGGACATGATATAACGATACGAATTATAATACTTAAACATATTTAGGTTATACATAATTCTAAAAATAAAATATAAATAGCTTCATTTATAATGCGTGGACTGCGGATATTTATGCAAATTTCTATTTTTATGAGCATAATTTACAAAATGAAAACTACATAAGTATAATATTATTTTACTTAATAAATATTAGAGAATGCTATACATTCGATATTTTATATTTTATATTTTATATCGAATTAAAATATTTCAATATTTTATATCGAAAGTATATTTTTACATATTATGTGCGTTCTATGTGTCTGAGCATTTTCCAACTTTCCATAGAAATCCGCAGTCTAATGATAGGATCCATGTCTCCCAGTTTTCCAAATGTTATCTTGGACCGTACTATCTCGAAAAAAAACTAATATTCGTAATGTATAATATACCTTTACTTAAAAGGTAAAAAACGGGAGCTTCAAATATCTTAACATATCTTGAAAAATGAAAAAATACTAAAGGGACAATTGATCTTGTATTAAACATTTAAAAAAGTTGTTGATACAGTGAAACCTCGATGACTCGAATCTCAATGGAAAACCTAAAATCTTCGAGTTGTGAAGAGTTTGTCCGATCTATAAGAAAGTTTGATCTGATCTAATAAAAGAGATTTAACAAACGAAAACGGCACCAAAAGAGGCATAATAAATACAAAGATTAACCTTGAAATAGTATCGTTATCACCGGATCATAATTGATCACAACAGATTAGATTTGCGAATTGATTACTTAATTCTAGGATATTCAATATTAGTTTGTGTTCTCTATATGTTATATAATAAATCCTCCTAATGGTCTTTATCATATAAAAATCCAGAATATAAATTGAAATGAAGTACTCTAAAATCAAGTGTCTTAACTCAAACTGTTAAAAATACCACTGACCCAACGATATCAGTTAACACGTTGACTGCCACACCGAAATCACACGTTTTGCTCAGGACATCACGGGAATATTTTTATTATTCAAAGCATATAATGGCAAAGTAATTAGTGATTTAAGACAACATTCTTCCCCAATGGACCGTTTATCTTATTGGTGGACACGAGTGACCACCGTGGCGTCTTGGTAACAGTTGATAGCGATATATTATAACAAGGCTTCGTTTATTTCAACAAACTATTCGCATTCGTTATTTCGTCGTAAGCAAAACGTGCAGAATATATTGTTGGTGTTACGTCGCGAGGCTTGGTATGGTTCGTGTTTCTAACTGTCTCTCGCGGTCCTCCAGCGTCATATATGAATCGTCTCATCTTCCCGACGAAACATACAATGTATCGACGAGCGCATGGTTGCCGCCCGGCCGCGAGTTCCAGAAACGTCAATTTCGGTCCGTTCTTTAATTTCACAAAGAAGTCGGCACCCGTGATCATCGGCGCGAGCGGTGGCGTGATCCGAGCGCGGTGGGAGTCGTCTCCCCGAGAGGACAAGGAATTTATCCTAGGGCAGTCAGTCTCAGTTCAAAATTCATATTGTATACATTGAAAGCCCTGACGAACAAAGTCGCTTAGAATATCGAAAAATATCAAAAGTCAAGTTCTCGGTGCTCTATCTATCAAATCGATCAACCTTCGGGTCAATCACGGTGCTTTCCGACACGACGAAGTCAAACAGTTTCGGTCCACGTAATACTTATTGTAATCTAGTTGGAACATGTAGAAGATATTAGTAAACAGTATTTGCTCATTCTGTGTATGTATGTGCACACTTCTAACTTCGATTATATATATGATTATAAAGCAGCATTTACGATTATTTTTTAGGCTGTGTCTATAATAATATTCGTAGATTACACCTCAAAGATATAGATGCAAACACAGTGCACCGTTAGATACAAGATTTGTTCTCATTTTTTTTTTTTTTTTTTTTTGTTGATATTCTATTAAAAATGTTTAATTGTTCAATGGGCCACTTTTTATTTCAAAGTATCTTTTATTTATCGGTTATATTCAAAATGCCCTAACTGTCTATTTTCATACAATTTTTACAATTGTAAGAAGTTCAAGCGCTCCGGTCATCAATGACCACCGTGGCGTTACAGAAGAAACCGTGGCTGGTCATATATGACCAACGTGGCAGTCAAAGTGTTAAGGATTAATATTGTCCAAATTATAAAAGCTCGAAGAAGAACACATTCAACTTTTAGAGATCTATTATTTGTTTAAAAAAATAAATGGCAGTTTATGTTATATAGATTGTATGTGATGGGCACGCATATGATGCAAGAATCAGAATCATGGCGAGTGCAGATTAAAATACGATTTTTCATTGTAAGACATAGATACGTACGTATATGTATACATATATTACCTATCGATATAGAAGTAAAATTCGACTCGTGACAGAGATTGGGCTTCTTCTAATTCGAGTTATAGAGGTAAAATAACAGTCAAACGCGTAACAAATAATTCGAAGTAAAATAAGTTTATATTTCGATTTTTAGAACTTTTCACAGTAGCGAAAGAGAACATATACAAAAATTGTAGTCTTATAAAGGTTTCCAAACTATGGAGGTTCGAGTTAATCAAGGTATTCGATTGTATACGTGGATTCTCACTTTACCATCAATTTACTTTACCAGTGTTTCATCTGAACCCCCATATAAGTTTTTAACGTTGAAACATGTTTCCTAATTTTCAAATGTTTCTATATGAACCTTAAAAGCAACTGCAAGATAAAAAGATAAAAATTCTTGACTAGGAAATTCCTTTGGTCTCTAATATAATAAATAAAATAGCTCTCAGGAAGTGTGCAATTTTTTTCTTAAATAAAAGAAATCTCTTGTTTGTATCGCGAGTTACGATTACAAAAAGCTTTTATCAATGAGTGAAAATGGCGTCAAATTCGCCAACACCTATGGTAGTCCATGATGACATCATAGATGAAATTTCTTTGTAGTGAACCTACTAGGTACCGAAATTTTTCAATATGTTGTTAGCGGGATTTACGTAACGAAGTGTTTTCGTTTCGATGATAATTAAGTAATTATAGATAGCCAAGGTATATTGGTGTAATACCTTATTATCGACCAGCAGAAATCGAACAACTTATCTATCTAGAAAAAGTCTTTGAGACATTCGGTCAGAACTGGATGTTTAAAATGTTTTGTTATGAGTGGCAATATAACACAGTCATACGAATAAATCAGAAAAATCGGAGGTTAAACATTATTAGACATGTATCACGTTTGAATCTTAATATTTATTTTTCGATTTTTGTTAGCGCTATGTATAATACAGACGATGTTAGGAAAGTTTTGTTTATTTATGTAGAGGTATATTTATTATCACTAGTTAAGATGCCCTTCCTCAATTATTACATAACATTCTATTTTTTTTATCTTTTTGAAAATTCAAGTGAAAAGTATGAAAAAAAAAATTGAAAGTTCAGAAACCTGAAAGTTTGGAAGTGTGAAGTCTGTAAACTCGAAAACTTGGAAATTCAACAATTTGATAATTTAAAAACCTGAAATTTTGGAAAATTGAAAATTTAAAGATTTTAAATATTAAAAATTCAAAAATTCATGAAACAGAAGATTTGAAAATTTGATAATTCGTAAATTCCAAAATTTACTCTATAATTATAAATCTTAATACTTCGATCAAGTTTAATATATAATGACTACTATTTTTGTTGTTTGTAATTATGTTGTATTTTTTGATTCCAAAATTTAAAAAAAAATCTTTCCTAACATCTGACGTATGTATTTTCTTACAAGAAAACATTGTGCATAAATATTTATCATTCTTCGATGTAAACCAAGTTTAATTCCAAGCGTCGTTATTTTCTCCGACTACGAGGCCACAATTTTACTTATCATAACATAAATTAAAGAAAAAATAATTCATATCCGAATCAGAGCAGCGAACAATTCAAAGAAGAAAAGAATTTGTTTGAAAACTTAAGAGGAAAAAGTTGTAGAATAAAATTCGCGGAATAATTATTTTTGCGGAAAAACAACAATAATGAAAAAGAAAAAATAGACGAGAATGGTATCGTTAAAGAAAAAAATCTCGTTAGCAATCAAGAGTCTCGCAGAGATTTTAAACCACAGTTTCTTAGACGTAATTTCTATAGGCGAATAAATAAAACAAAAAAACGGAGAGCGTAAAAAAGCATAGTTTTTAAGTCGGTATTATTTATATTCGTGTAAGGAGTCGGAAAGAAGCAAGAGTAATTGAACGTTTGTTGTGTGTACATCGTAAAGAATATCTTCACATTTATATTATAGTTGATTCTAATCCCCCAAATATCCGATTAAAAAGCGAGGTCGAACTCATGATTTATATCCGGTGCAAGATTTTGATCAACCAGAATGATGCGAAACCAGGTATGTTAACCGTACGATTATGCATTCAAAATAAATAGTGTGTGCATTTAAGTAATCTTCGATTTTACCACTTACCTTACAATTCAAAGTTCCATCTTATTTTTCTTCAATTCTTCATTTTTTACAGGAGAATACTAATTTAACAATACATATCCATATTACATCTATGCGTTATAGATTCGGTAAAATCTATCAAATAATTTATCAATTACTAATACTTATTATTAATAACTAAAATTGAAAATAAGTTATACCAACATATTTAAAATAACATAAAAGATATTATAACAAATATTAATAGTTAATTAATAGATGTTATAGAAGAGACTTGGCGTTTATTTCAAGCTTCTACAATTATCTGTATTTTATTTTACTTTTTTAGCTTATATTAGGTTGAAAATAATTAATACTAAATAGTATCTTTTCATACAACAAAAACTATATAATATGTACGTAGTTACGCTCCTGCCGCACTGACAACGAGTGCTCTCCTTCTCGCTTTTATTTTTAAACACTATTTATATCAAACAAATAATTTATTTCGACATATATGTATGTATTTATTTCGGACAATAATAGTTATCTTTATCCAAAAGGGAAGAGATTTCGTAATAAAATATTTATTTCTTCAACATCTTGATTATAGAGCGTTACTTTTTACGCATGGATGTTCTTAATATTAATTTCTTAAGAATCAAGCCTATTTTAATTTTTGAAACTAATTTTGAAGTACTTTAAATAAACTATATACGTATTAATCTTCGATTGCATTATTCTTTGAAATATAATGAAATATTTTGAAATTGTTAATTTATATGCCACGAAATCATAGAAACATAATTTTTAAAACCCGTTTTATTTCCCTTAAGAATTTTTATTTGAGAAAAACCACTTCAACATATATGTTTTGAACATGTGAAATAATATTTCGAAACAATTATTTTATTTATTATTTTCTAAATGACTAAATATTCGAGTCTTTTATTTAAAAAAATACAAGTATGCTAAAAGAAATGTATCAGTCCGTACAAAAGAGAAAATCAAATTTATTCTGAAGCTATGTTGAAAAAAAGAAATGCGATTTTTATGTCATTCCATATAAAACAAATAAATACAATTTCCTTCTTAATATCATTTCACAAAATTATTAATTAATATCTATATATTTTAATTTTGAATAACACTTACCTTAGAAATTCTCAGTATAGAATATTTCGATATTCTTAAATATTTGATTATATTGAATTATATCAGGTTATACAAAGTATAAAATGAAATCTACTTAAATTTTTAAATAATTCATAACTCAGACATTTTCAAATATAAGTTACTATCATAAAATTACAATTACAAAATACTACTAAAATACATATTACAACACTACTTTAATTGATTACTTTAAGAATAATGAATTCGAGTTTTCCTTCATCATTCCTACATCTCAATTTTAAAAAGTACCAATAAATCAATATAACAGAATTTATAATAAAGGAAAACAAACATAACGTGCAGTAGTTCGCGAATGTAACAATCGTATGTTTGTTCCAATTTAATACTTCTTTGGCACAATCGCATCAGAAGGTACCTCGATCTGTAGAAATACCAAATGACCAACAGTATGAACGATCTACAAATTCGTTTAACTTTCGGAGAAACAACATGGAATTTGTTGACCTTCTAATTCCTACCACAAGATTCATATAGAATAAAATGTAGGCAACAATTTTCACAAAATTTGGTTTATTCGTCTAAGCACAGGTGTAACTTGATTGTAAGCGTATAGGTTTGTAGTTTGATTAAAAGAGAATTGAATATCACTTAAAAATGTAAAAATTTCACATTTTAAAAAAGTGTTCAAATCTTTTGTACCAATTCATCTGGAATTAAAATTTACTTGAATTAAAAAATTATTACTTAATTAATCTATAGTTATTTTTTAAATACTTTTTAATTATTTTCAATCGTCATTCATGTTATGTTACTTTCTTTTAATAAAGTTTATTTTTTCATCCATACTTTTTTGATAATTTATATTTTCGATATTTTACGAAACTTTTCTTTTTGAACAAATATCTAACTCATTCAATCATTTTGAAATTGATAACAAAATTAAAAGTATAAATTGTTAATATTACAGTAAAACTACTGACAATACTAGCAAGATGTCAGAGAACTCTTCCATTCAATTCAAAGTTTCGTAATATATCTAAAATAGAATAGATCAAAGAATTTCACATTAAACAGACATGTATACACATTGATACTATCTTATTAGTTGTTATTATTTTTCATAGAATACAAAATTTTGGACAAATTAATCCTGCTGTAATTTTATAATAATCAATTATATCTTAATCTCGATTCAATTTCAATCGATTTTGAAAAATCTTTAGCAAAAGCGAAATTTAAATCATTTTACACAACGAAGAATGTAATTGACATTTTGAAGTCCAATATTGGTCTTCAAATATTTTTAATTTAATAAATGTTCTAGTTTTTTACTGCTAATTAACAAGCATCATTATTTAAAAATTTACTCATCTCGACACATTATTTATAATTTGTCTCAACTTTTTTTGATAATCATTTAAGATTCTGCAAACGATGTTAAACGACGAAAAGTATTGCTCCAAAATAAAAATAATTTGAATGAAAAATAATTGCAAAAACGTTGGATAGCAAAAAATATGCTTAAAGGCGATGTTCCTCTAACAACATATTTTTAAGAAATATGGAGATGCGATCAAATATTATTCGTTAAGTATCTCATTCTACACGAGAATAAAATATTCTCAGCATCTTGTTTAAATTATTTAATTATTTATATACAGAGTAATTAAATTAATCGTGTAATTTTGACTGTTATAAGAAAAGACATTTCAGGGAAAAGTCACATGATATACATTTCATATAAAAAAATCAGAGTTATAAGTCATTTGGTGACTTAAAATTAGATGAATTATCCTGTATAATAGGAATGTTAAAAAATCAAGTATCTTACACTTTAAAAACTTACGATGTCTACTAAAAAGAATAAAAAATGTTCAATCAACATTGGTTCTAAAATTAATACTTGTAGATAGTGTAGAATATAATCTGAGCCCCCAAACTTAGTTTATTTAATTCTATTAATTCAATCAATTACATTATTTAATAACGTAGTTGAATTATAAAAGTAGAAAATGTATATATATATATCTATCAAACAAGATAACATAATATTGAATATAAATGAAAAACAAATCAAACATCTCTTTGAAGTAAATAATAAAATGTTACGGTCGACTATGATATTTTCTTGATATTGGTGGTATCTTTCCTTAAATTTCAATTTCGATAAATATTTCTGTTTACATTTGAATTTTATTATTAAATTTAATTTATATAATAAATTTTAATAATAGTATTACCACGAGACGTAAGTACCTAAATTGTTTGAAAATATAAAATTACATTTTTGTTGAAAAAATTAATTATAGATTCAATATTGATTAATCATCTTTTATTACGCTTAATAAGTATTGTAAGTTTTTAAAATTTCAGATCATTATTTTTTTACACTCTGTATATAAATATAATACATATATAATGTACAAGAAATTTTATCTCGTTTGTTCAAGTAAATAAAACGCGCATAGTAATCAGAAGAAAAATACGAAAGGATAAATAAAAACGATGGAAATGCATTCGTTTCCAAGAGTAATCATCGTGACCAAATGTTATAACACAGAAACTATATAATAAGATACATTGCATTGTATTAAAATCATATCGAACAAAGAAATACTGGAATAATAAACAAGCAAGGTCCATGAACCTTCTGCAAACACTAAACCGAAACTATTTTTCCCAAATTAATTTATATTTTCAAATCAATCATTCATTCTTCCAATTGTTACTTATTTTATATTAAGTAGATAAAAGAAAAAATGTTGAATGAAATTGAATATTAAATTTTAAAAATACTGGAAATACTAAGAATACAGAGTATCCTAGCTATCGTAGTACAATCAACAAATGCGTGATTCTACGTAAAAAATAACTCGAAGATATAAAATAAAAGTTTTTCATACGGAATTTTCATTTTTAATAAAATCGAATTTAAAAATTTGTTTGATACAACACGTGAACTTGAATAATTACTTATTAGTATGCGAGTGAACAATCAGCAGGAAATTATTCCACATGCGAAAATCAGGCAAAAATGTAGAATACAATTCTTCCGTTTAAAGTCTCGTTTTCAAGAAAATAGGCTTCGAACGTATTTAATTAAGAAGATTTGATTTGATTAAGAAGATTAAGAAGAATTGATTTGATGTAATACGTGCATTTAACAAATTGTCGAATTTAATATTGTCGGAAACGGAAATTGATCCTATGAAAAAATTGTATTGTACGGTTTGTAATTATTTCCGCACATAGAATAACCTCATATCGATTATCTACACCTGTGTAGCAAAGTTCAAGTATATTTGATAAGTTTGGCAAATGTTATTCTATATTTTCAATTTGCTTTATCACGTAGAGTGTTATGTAATCATACCTTGATTACTGGGATACCCTGTATATTCTGCTAAATCAGAACAAAAGTATTAGGTATTGATCAATAACCACGCAAGAATCTAAAATTCTTCATTCATTCCTTCAGAAACAAATCACGCCCACATCGCTTAAATAGAATACAGGCCTCCACGAAACAATCGAATTCGAAGATATGATTCTCCTCATCCTTTACTAGTCTCCACAACAATAGTTAGTACAATAATTATCTAAAAATCTTCTTCGTCTATTGAAGAATCAACCTACGACAAAATTCTATCTATGGACAGTCTCGCTTATCTCATTTGTGGTAAAAAAACCAGACAGAATCCCTCAGTCAGCTCGAAAATGTGGAAAGCAAGTCGACCGAAGAATTTTATTTCTCCACTCATCGATTATACATAAAAAGAGAAACAAACCATAGAAAATGAGCAAATGTTATTCCAGTCGATTTTTCACATAAGTACACGTTCCTTAGCATCTCCTCCAAACCGAGGTTTTATCTTTGAGCAACGCGTCGATGTCCTTCAAAATATCATCCGACGCCATGTCCAATGTCAAATAATCCTCTTCATTTACATTCAACAAACTGTCTGCTTCTTTAGAATCCACCACAGTGTACGTATCAACCGATGTCTTCCCCTCACTTTTTTCTAATTGCACCTGATCCTCATTCGTGCTGCTATCACATAACCTAACCTCAACTTCATTCTTCCTAGGTCTACTATTCGAACTCATTGACTTTGATTCGTTCAATCTTTCCATAGAACTTGATTCGGGACTATTTCTACCAGATTCTTCTTTCTTTTCTTCGATTTGCTCTTCTTGACCAATTTTTTCATCTCGTTCTTCACTGCGCAGCAAACTCAACCTCTTTGGAGATCTTCTGAGCTTCACAGGCGGCACACTGCTCGAGATGGCGCTACAATCGTTATTACACTTCGCTTTGCGCTTAGAAGTGTCCTCTTCTATTTTTTCCAAACGTCTCTTCACTCCTCTAACTGAAATTGCTTCTTTAAATTCAGCGAAAGTTTCTACGGCGTCTTTCAGAAATTCTGTCGATTCTTTTGTATTGATTGAATCCATCGATTCTGTGCTTCTGATTTTATTTTCTTCAAAACCTTTGTATTTTCGACGACGAATTTCATCCAGTGAGAGAACTTCGAAGTCCAATCCCTTTTTGTCGCTCAAATCATTGTTCATTGACAGATACTGACAGATTTGTTTGGTCCTACGAGTCTTGATCTTCCCGCCACCAACATCACTCTGATAGTCTTCAGTCTGATAGGAATAGTAGGCGGCGCTTTCGGCTTGAATCTCCTCCAGACGAATCTCCTCGTATGTCTTGCAGTATGGTACCCTCAGCTGCGGCTTTACCGGAGACGGTACACTTTCATTGTCCGATTCTGGAAGAAACATACCACGAAATTGCGGAAATCTCTGTTTTATTATTGAACGAGGATGTTCCATTTTGTTGTTAAAATCCTTAGATATGTTTCATCTCTCGTTTTTTTTTAGAACATTTTACAAATATTTTAAAAAATTTCTGTGTCTTTACTTTTGATTTGTTTAAGAATTTTCTTTTAAAAATCTCTATTTATGTTTAGTTCTGATTCGTTTTAAAATTCTATTTGGCGTCTCCCAAGCGTCTTTTAGATTAGAATTATTTGAAAGGCTCTTAATTAACTCTAAAGTTTACTCTGAGTTTTGATCGTAGATTATTTCTGTTATTGTCTAATTGTCGTTTTTGGTAGATTGAAGTAGCCTTCGATCTCCGGTTGAGATTATGGGGAAAAGTTTGAGTTTGAAAATAGAAACAACGAAAGTGTAGAGTACAATTCCAATACTTTGACCGATTTTCTTTGGATATGAGTTCGGTGATCCATCTCTCTCCTCCCTTTTTCTATCTTTTTTTGTGTCTTTCTTTTTCTTTTCGTCCCTTTTAACAATTTCTTATTTCCTACAGTTTAAGAGTAACTAGCACTACCTGTACAAACTTCTTTGATTTTACGTGATCAGGTAATCTATGCTTAAAATCCAATAGGTAAATTAATATCGTCGTCGTTATTATCTCTTTGTGCTCCTTTCTCTCTTATTTCCTCTCTCTCTTTCTCTTTTTGGTTCTCTGTTTACTAATTAGTTTTCAAAAGTCTCTTTGAAAATTCGTCGCTTTTGGATTTTTCTTTAGTTCCCTCCAGGCTTCTCTCTCCACACAATTGGGAAGTAGACGAACCAGCCAATATTTAAAATAATCTTTTCCTTTCTCTCCTTCTTCTATATAAATACATACATATGTATATGTATATGCAATACTGTGCAAAAATCTTAAGCCAAATACCAAATGGAAACTTTTTGTTTTTATTAAAAAATTTAATTTTCGTTTATTAAAAAATAAATTCCGTTTTAACTACGGGAGAAATATTTGACTCTAGAATTATTGGTAATTTGCTAAAAAAATATAAATTCAAGAGTTATTAATAATATATTGAAAAATATTTATTAATTTGAAATAATTGATGTTTTGTGCAACTTTCTTTTGTTTTCTCTGAATAATATGTGAACAAATTTATTTTAAACTGTCATTTCTATTTTAACATTTCAAATAATTTTCATGTTTTTAATTTCCCTTTTCTAATTTAAAATACTATTCCTAAATAAATTGTGGATCGAGATAACTTACAAACAAAAAGCTCCACAAAGACTTGTTCCTGTATAAAAATATTTTTTAAATGGCCTAAGACTTTTACAATGTATATGTATATATATAATACATATAACGTATATTGTATAACATATATATATATTTAATATATTTATTTATTTATATAGATGGATATGAATATATATAAATATATAAATATTTTATATATATTTAATATAATGTTTAATATAATATTTAATATATATGTATATATATATACACATATATAATAAATATTATAGATATATTAAAAATAAGAAAACGTGGATAAACGCTCGACAATGGCACAACACAGTCAAAGAATCGATCATCGACAAAGAAAAAAGTTGACGATGAGAAAATAACCAGAAAAACCGAGTTTCGAGTGAAATTGTCGTCTAATTATCTTTAATTTAGTAGTTGTCGAAAAATCTCCCTTTTCTTGTTTTTTTTTCTTTTCTTTTTTAACTACGTACAATGTTTGTGAACATTTTACAAATTAGATTGATCATCCATTTGCAATCATGTGGATTAAATTATTCCGGACAACAATTCGGTCTTGAGAAAAAGGTATAGTGTGTCACTATGCGGCATTCGCAATATCATGTGTCGCGATGCATAGTTTTAACACAAAAGAGCGGCAGACATGGTAAATTTCACAAAACACAAATTAGTAAGGATCAAATGCTTCGCAACACTCAATGAGAAATTCTGAAAAATTTTGAAACGCAATTTGAAAGAAAAACTACCACAAATAATATTTATTTCAACGCTGGGAATGCTTTTGCAATTTACTGATTATTTATTAGTCCAGAGCAATAGTGATGACTTTAAGACTAAACGAAATATTAAAATACATTATTTTGTAATTTTTAATCATTAAATCATTAATGAATCAATCAATTAAAAAATTACAGTGTTTTATAATTTTTAAATAGAATATTTCTTAATTTTTAATTAGATATTAAAGTATGATGCAATTGTTGTATAATAATGCCTTGGATAAATGCAAATATAACTATTTGTGATAGTTTCAGATTCGACATAACAAATGCAAAAAAATAGGCTCAAAAAAGCTATTCTACCAATGTAAAAAGACAATACAATTAATTTTATAAAACGCGAATCTTGTATCTTTATAAATAAATAATAAATTGGAAAAATTGTCTCTGTCACACTAGCATTATTTTCCCTTTCATTTCATGGCATCAAGTTTATTGGAATCCAAATAATCGTCTCGGTAAAAATTAATATTTTCCATTCGTTTACATGGATTAGTACGGAATTATTTATCGCATATTCAGCGTATAATCTCTCTCTCTCTCTCTCTCTCTCTCTCTCTCTCTCTCTCTCTCTCCCCTCTCCACTCCTCATTCTTTGTCAGCCTGTCTATTTGTCCGTCTGTCTGTTTGTCTGTCTGTCTGTTTGTCTGTCTGTCTGTCTGTTTCTCTCTCTCTCTCTCTTTCTATCTCTACTTTCTCGCCCCCTACTTTCTCACTTTTAATCGAATCAGTTTTTATTTTCGAAATTGAAGAGACTTGGTGACCTTTTGTTTCATCGTCAATCGCCAAACAAAGGTTTACAAGTTATTTTAAACGAATTCAACGACAATTTCCTTCGTTCTTTATTAATTTTTCAATGAAATGATTCAATCATTAAAAACTATATAATTTTTTGCATTTTTAATATAGAATAATTCTTTTTGCTTTAATTATTTCAATAATTATATTTTCCTGTTGATATTTTGCAAATTTTTCTTTTTGTGAATATAGATATTTCAATAGAGACATATTTTTGAAATTGCCGTTGATCCAAGCATCGCACGCGCTACTTTGAGAACACATGCGTTACAATTCGAGGAAAAATACGTAAATAAGTAACAATATATATCAATACAACAGAGATACGAATGACAGATAATAACGGTCATGCCGCTGCAATGACGACTTTTGGTAACAATAAATAAAAAAGGAAAAGGAACAAAACAGAAAAAAAAGTCATCTATCGACGAAGTAATATAATATAATTCGAATAAAGGTCCATCTCCCGGATGGAGGACAATGATTTAAGAACAATTTGCAGCTGAACGCACACGATAACTAACAATTAAAAATAAAAATAATTCACAGATCAAAGAAAAACAAAAAAGCATATCGAACACCCCTTAAAACGGAGAAAAAAACACAACTCGAGAAGCATGTTACAAAAGGGAAAAAAAGGAAAGCTTTAAAATTTGAGACCTTTGAAAAATACCAACGAAACAAAAAAGAATTTATATAAAGAGTGTTATTATATAAATTGCAATGATCGACCGAGAAATTTTTCTTTCATAAAATACAATAGAAAACGAGAACGTAAATTACCGATCCTCCGATAAGCGAATGATTTTGTAATCAACGACTCTTTCAATCAATCGAAAGACCCTCGCAGTAATTGATTGTAAATCAAACCAAACCAGCGTCGTTTGATTGGCTGAACGTTGACACGAACGAAACAAACGATATATTAAAATTACTAATGTTATTCGACTATAATAAATAGCGATTAAAGGTCGTCGCCGGCGACACGAGCCCAGCTACTGATCTTTTTTCTCTCTTTTTCTTTTCTTTCCTTCTCCTCGCTCGTTAAACGTACTAGGTTAAGTTTTACACTATTTCGTCTCTCAATAAGCACACACACACGCATTCGCCAAGTGGCACGCATTACAGGCCCTGTGCTTTGAAAAGAACATGCGATAATTGCACTTGCTGCGCGAGAACGGGTCAAAAGACGATCTTGTTGCATTTCAAACAATCATTTAACTCTGCATCTATTTTCGACAGTATAGCGTGCCTGTCACGGAACTTTTTCTTATTCTTCACGTCTTTCGCCATTCTCCGACTTCTTTCTAACTCTCGCAAACGCGATCCTCTATTTCTCATTATTTGCAAATATATTACAAAAACATATATTGGAAAACGATTATTTCAATAATTACAATGGCCTGTAATTATCGAACTGACCTGTATCGTACTATTATCGCGTATTTTGTTCTTTTTCATTTTTTTCTTTTAAATTAATATTTTTTCCTAACAAGAGACTGTAAATAGCGAAAAAAAAGGAAAAAAGCGAAAAATCGAGAAATTTCTCGTACATACACGCACTCTCTCACTTATTATATCGCCTATAATATATAATTTTTCTTTTTTTCAAGCTTATCCGCATTTCTCATTCTTCTTTTCATTCCTTCTCCCTTCTCCATACGCGTTTCTTGATCTACATCACAAATTTTGTTCTTTTCATTCGCATATTTATGTTCAAGAGTTAAACAAAAGACAACAAGATCCTGCAGTGTTATCTTGAGATTCAAGATCACTGCTATTCCTGCCTCAAACTAATAGGTTCTTTTCTTTTTCTATTCTAACCCTTCTTTGTTGTTGCTGTTTTTGCTTTCATCGAAATAAGAAAGAGAAATTCAATAAAAGGTAAAGACAAAAATCTAGGCACTAGAACGTAGAATCCTACCCGTATAAAATCGCAGAATCAATAATAATCCCGAATTTATCGATTTTGTGATCGATGATGACATTCAGACACGGCGACGATTAATTTCGATCGTGGATATATCATTTAGCAGTTAAATAGAATATAATTACTTCGTCATGCTGTACGGTAGTCTCGTAATGCAGATTACACTTAATTTTTTTTTTATTTTCATTATATCTCTTCGTGCGGATCTAGGCGCAAATAGTATTCCGTAATAAAAATAAGGAATATATGTATATTCATATATATATGTACATATATATTCTTGCTTTCATTGGGATCTAGTATATTTTTATGATGAGAAATTCTACGTCTTTTTTCCTCTTTTTTAAATATTTCTAATAATGAAGCAATTATATAATTATTACTCAATCACGATGCGACTGAAACAAAATTTACACGTACTATTCCACCAAGTTCCGCTCTTATTTCTCTTTTTTTATTATTTTTTTTTTCTTTTTCTTTTTTAAGAGTACGTATATGTAAATATGTATCTGTGTATGCATGCTATACGTGATATAAAGTTGCATTTTCCTCTTTCCTTAGGAATTATCTCGTTTTTATGTATAAATACACAAATATATATTTATGACGATATATATTCATATACTTATACTCGTAGCTTTTTCGTATTTATATTATATAACCTCACTGTTCGATCGTTTATTTGATATTCCCGTGCGATCTACTTCGCTTTCTGCTCTAATCTTCTTAATCGCTGATTCATCGTAGGAAAACGAAGTACAAGAATATCCAACATAATCGAATAACGATATCATCGGCGAAAGAAACGAATCTAAGCTATAAAATTTCCCTCGGTCGAGATCGAACGATTAACATTCACTTATCAACAAATTTGAAAAAACTCGTTAAAAGGAATCATCAGAATAAAAGGTTCTCTTAATCCCGATGCTGTCATTAATTTCTCATTCGTTCTCGTTCACTATGGAGATTTCTTACATTTTCGATAACTGAAACTTTGAGTAAAACGAAACATGCTGCAAGATTTTATGTTTACGTTAGAATTTTTTTATACAGGTTCAAGATTCGTGTTGTCTCGTGCAGCGTGATTCGATGAAAAATATTCGTTTCCCTCTTTTATACATCGAAAGATTTAGAAGCGATTTTCTTTCCTTCTGTTTGTACAACACAAAAAAATTTTGATACAACACGCTGCTATTAACAAATTTCGCCTAAATACGAATAGCTATACTGCTATTGCTCGTTTTATATTTATTATCCCATGCCATTTGAAAACTCGCTAATTCGTGTGGGAAGCCAAAACATATGAAGGCATTTATCATACTTCTTTCATGTGTACGCGCTATATTATAAATCAAGGCTGGGATATTACGATTGAATCGGATACTGCTTATACATATGTATATATATCCTTATAAATGAAGGTTCATATATCTTTGTTCGTTCTTGTTCGTCCATCTCGCCTTTATCGTCTTTCTTTCTTTTCAAACGAAAAACATTATTACGAATCGCATGTAAAAAATACATACAACATTATACCAAAAAGAAATGCGCGTATGTGCGCATATATCTGGGGCAGTATTCGACTCGAATAATTTTTTTCTCTCGCTTACGCTTCATCTAGCTCAAAGCATAACCGTATTAAAAATCACAAACAAAAAATTAGTACATGTTAGAATAATCTTTTTTTGGATTTTTTGTTTTTTTTTTCATCACTTTGCACAAATGGTTATGCTTCAAGGGCATCTCTCTGACGAAAGAAGTATCCTTTCTTTTGAGCCTTTTTCAAACGATCAAACATCAAACATATGAAAACTCAGTCTCCATTAAAAACTAAACAAACTACTTCACCCTAAACCAGTCTCGGATGTCGAATTGGTTATCAATAAATCTGTGCGAGTTCAAATCGTGTGTGTGTGGCAAAGCGACGACCCATAGCTATCTTCTTATTTCATCCGGTATAGGTTCGTGTTTCGTTAGTGTTATAGCACAACGAAAAGACGTGAATACTCCGATCTTGTTTTTTCTATTATGCGGCATTCGGGAAAATTCAAGGCTCATCGCGCTGCCGCTGGAGAAAGATAGCCATAGGCAGTTAGAGGGCTACAGGCAAAGTTTAGATATAGCAGCCCCTGCAAAAATTGATATTCAAATCTACGTTTTTTTTTTTCTTTTTTCGTTCTATTCTGTTAACTTTTTTGTTTTTTTTTTTTCCTTTAGTTTATGATTAGGTTACCATGCTCATTTTTGATGATACAGTTACTCTCAACTTTTCTAATTTATAATATAATTATAATGTAACCATAACTGTGTTCAAATATAGATGTAAATTCTGATTACAACTAGTTTGTAAATTTAAACCAATATCATTGAGAACACAGAGTTATCGGATCAATCTAAATGTTGCATGTTATCCCTCTTCCCCATGGTATACACTGTATGTGTATACAAAATTATATGTGTAATTTAATCATTATATTGAAACAACACACACCTTTGACTATAATTCTTAAAGTGTTATGTACACAAACGTACGAAATGATTTTTCAAAGAAATTCTTCACATATCAATATAATTTTATAACCTTATTCTATCCAATAATAAAGACGACGATATAGATCACCTATTGCTTTTTCACTACATATTCATAACTAATGAAATATTCTTCTTGCATATATTTATATATATAATTTCATATATATCTTTATCTCTCTTTCATTTTTTATGTAAGCTAAATAAAAACTATTAATATTTTATTATATGTATCAATAAATTCTAAGTAGTGCAGTCTTTATTATTGAAGAGGAAATTTAAAATGTATCTTGTGGAAATTTACAATACATCAATATGTATCTGACACTATCAAAAGCCATTACTATTAGCAAAATATTATATAAGTTTTTAGTGACATTAATGCAGCTTAAGCTGTTTTCTCATAATGAACTTGTCTTTTTTTTTTCTTTTTCTTTCTTAAATAACTTAATTGTATTAATTTATAAGTCTTGTATGAATCAGATAAATTAAGTGAAAATCGATTAAGTATCGGAAATGTACTAACATTCCTGGTGCTCAATCAATATAAAAATCTGTAATAAATTTTACTGCAAAATAGAAAGTATAACTTTTTCACTTTTGCATATAAAGCATTGTATATGTTGTACGTTTATACAATACTTTACACCAGCTCTTCTTAAAAGACAATGTTTAGTTGTTTCATATAATTTTATCTGTGTTTCTCTCCCTTGTTTTAATATTTCATTAACGTATTTTTTCTATACTGGTTATTGGTCGATAGAAACTTACATTGTTACAATTAGAGCATTCCCGGCAATTTTAAAATCGTCTATATGACGTCATTTCAAGGTATGGGAAAGGAAATCTTGATGTTTGAGGTTGAGAAGTTTGCTGAGTATGAATAGGTGAATATGATGGCTGCTGAAGCAGCGGAGAATTCTGTTGATTTTGTAGTGGAGACAATGACTGTCCAGGAGAATGTGAATGTAAATTTTGTGGGTGAGAAAATGATAATGCATGATGACAAGGGGAAGTTTGTGAGTTTTGTACATTAGCTTGTGGTATATTCAAA
The DNA here is from genome assembly GCF_041682495.2 of Bombus fervidus. Taxonomy (NCBI): domain Eukaryota; kingdom Metazoa; phylum Arthropoda; class Insecta; order Hymenoptera; family Apidae; genus Bombus; species Bombus fervidus. The sequence goes on from NC_091524.1 coordinate 1,213,543, forward strand.
TTGTTCGTAATGTTAATATTGTTTAGTATGTTGAGACTGTTAGACACGTTATTAGGGATTGTCAGATTACTCGGAATACTCAGTGCATTAGGAATATTTATGCTTGTTTGTAGATTAGGTGGAAGGGAAAGAGTAGCCGACGTAAGATAATGTACGCTGAAAGATGGACGGGGGGGCTAGTAAAGCCTCATACCTTCTTCAAATTTGACGATAAGAGGATCAACAGCTGGACTGCCAATAAAACTGCCTGCTTCACTGCTTCCTCTACCTTGATCTGACTCAGTACTACTACCATCATATTTTGTGTCATCTGTTAGCAATGAAAAAAAATCTTATAAAATAAATGAAAATAACGACATAAGATTATAAAATATTGTAAAATCATAATTTACAGGGTATTCTAAAATGAAACAATTAAATAATTAAATAATATATTTTATGAATGTAACAGAAATTTAAAATTTATTAATTAATTGTAATAAATATATTAATCATGAAAATATCATTGACCTTTTATTTTATTTTATTCCTGTATGAAAGGTTATAAGAACAATAATGTATCGCATAACATTCGCGAAAAAGTTCAACATAATATACAAACAAAATATGCAGAATGTTACATTTAATATTTCATTAATAAATAATAAAGCTCTCATTAAGAACAAGAACAGCATTTTGAAATATAAAATTAAATGCATGTACATATTTTTTTTTTTTTTTTTGCTGTCATATAGTAATAACTTATATTTAACTAAATTTACAATACTTTAAAATAATACATATATTTAAAATAAACAATTTAGTTAAACATTATGATTTACTTTCATACTGAAATAGTAACGAATAAATATTAACCATATTAAAAAATCTGCTATTACTTCATACTGGATATTCTCATTTAAACATATTTGTTAATAAAATATTTTCTATATTTATGTAGTATGTTTGTTCTATATATTCTATATATTAATTTGATTGTTTAATTTTGAAATACCCCATATGATAACATAATACTCTTACCTTGACGATTTGACCATTCTTGATTCATTGTTTTTGATGTTAAATCAAAATTTTTCACTGGATTAATAGGATCATTAGTAATTGTACGAACGTTTTTATGCATAAATGAACAGTGTGGTTTTCTACAACCACCAGGTTGTGTTTCCCAATAACATGGAATCGACTTGCGATTTTTCTATTCGAACAAGTAACAAACAAACATTAGTAAACTATTTAAAATTCCAATTAATGATTTATCTATGTATAATATTTGAATGATGCTTACTCTTAATTCCATATGCCTAAAGTTACAATGTTCATCAAAGCATTTGCCCTGTTTCCAATATACGCACATTGTTTCGCAACCCAAGGCAGATGGTTCATGTCTAAATGGACAGTTATCACCCTACAAATATAATTATAAATTAACAAAAGAAAAACAAATAATAAAATACAGATACATCAAAAGTATAATAATAATGAACTAATAAAGAATTATGATCATTAATAGTTGCAGTGCTCATGTACATTGTAAATACTGCAACCTAATCTATAATTCAAACTTCAATAATTCAAAATTCAACAGTTAATGTTATTTCATATAATTTCTCATAATACATTATGAAAATAAATATTTAACTACTTATACATAATGACAAACATCACAATTTTCAATTAATATTACCATCATGAGTAACAAAAATTGTTTCGGACACGAACACAGTAAACAATATAAGAGAGTTAAATTTTTCAAAGTAAAAAAAGTTCAAAGTAATAATGAAATGAAGAAATACAACTGTTGTAGTACATAAATAACACGATTCACTAATTATTTTAAAACGACGGATGATATCGTAGAGCCTGCCACCAACATGGCCGATCTAACCTCGCGAATTCAATGTATCAGAAACAATATGGAACAAATCTATCCAACATTTCAAATTTTATGGTGATGATTAAATACAACGAATGTTTCGTGCATTTTATATTTTACATACCTTTGTGCATGTTGAGTAATAGAAAAAATAACAGTCGGTATTCTTATGACTGTGCTCCATTTGCAAGAACCGATAGAAAGATGAGTGATCGTGTTCTTTACTAAAAAGAGAATATTTAAACAAATCACTATTAAATGTCACATTTCGTAGGAATAAAGCGAATAACATCAAAGTAAAGCATCTATTACCACTTTGTGCGAAACATGATTACAACTTATAGTGTATCGTGTTCAACCGCCAGATCCAATGTTATGGAAAATTAATTTGAATGTAGAGGTTTCGCAACCACCAATATTTGTACCAACGATAATGACCTTTTTTCATCATGTATTCAATATATATTCATTACTTACGTGTGATGGCAGTGATTCCTACGATGACTTCTTTTTTGCCCCTTCGCTTTGACCCACACACTAAATCAACTCGCACACAGATTCAAGTAAATAGTTCGACCGTAGCACTTGTCGCCCCTTTCGTTAGTGACGCTATTCGCTACCGCTACAGATACGATGGCGTAAACTTCCGAGAAAACACGGAACTACACGATTTGTTACGCGCCCTTTTTGAATTAGTACAATTATTACACAGCTGTAGTGACTCACGAATGAAGTTAAAAGCTTTTATATACAACTGTATATGTTATATAAATTATTAAAATAATTTTCAAACGTTACTAACACTTTCATGAGACACAACTATGATGATTATATTGATCAAATTTGAAACCAATCTGAAAATGCATGTAAAAGTTATAGAATATTTAATAAAAATACCAATTTCGCAGAGATCACAAAATCCATTATATTAATAAACCAGTATTCATATTGTGTAGTTATTTTTTAAATATATGTTTGCAGTAAATATCTTGTAATTCTTATACACATTTTCAGATCGGTTTCAAAGTCCAATATAATCATGATGATCATGTTTCATTGCAGTACTAATGAAATTTCAAAGTGTTTTATATAACACAAACATATATATATATAAGTTCTTTTATCGCAAGTATTTCGTGAGCTACTTTACATACTAAAATGATGATTTATGTAACATGTTTGGTTTTCAGCTAATAATACCATTAAATAATACATCGTTGCTAAGAAATAAATGATTATTTGTTCAATAAATATTATCTGAACTAAGCTAAAACAAATTATGCATATTATATAATATAGAATATAATAAATGTGAAATAAGTAATTATTTACATCTTTACTTTATTTACATCTGTAAGTTTAGAACAGATTTTTATAAATTGCAATACATTTGTTATAATATGTATTTAACGGAAATAAATACAAAATATACAGCCAAAAAAGCATTCAAAAATAATTTCTTTGAGCTGTATTACATTCATATTTAAACATTAAAAAATGTTATATATAAAATGATTAATAAATACACTTAAGTTAATGATTTACAATTTAATTGCATATTTAAAGTAATATAACAGTCACAAATTGTATAGTAGAGATACTAGCATATAATATTTTTACAAATGATTTTATAAATATACTTTTAATACTTAACGTCAATATTAAGTATATTATCTGTATTATACATTATTTGATTACAAAATTACAAAATAATTGCATTTAAAAATTATATGTTTGAATAAATATATATAATATTTAAAATAATGTGTTTCTTAAGCTAAAATTTAACAAATAAAGTTAAATTTTGAAATATAGTTACTTAAATACTATAATTATCACAGAATTACTGCAAGATAATAATTTTTTTAACATACATTCATCGAAAGTGACAAAATTTATTCATAACAATATAATAGTTACATCCTAAAATACTCATATAAAGAGAAAACAGAAATTTGAACAATGTGTAATTAAGTCGACTGAGTAGAAAAAATAATTCATCAAAATAAATATTTTAAAATCATTAAAATAACGTCTTAAATTTTATTTTGTTATAAAGATAACTTATATTCAATCATAAAATTTTAATTTTTCGCATATTAAATAACATATAAAGCTTAGAAGTAATATATGCTTTATATACAACAATATAAATACTGTTTTCAATAAAGATATTTGCAGAAATCAAAATACAATAACAATGAAAAAGAAGCATTTTAAATTAACATTTTTAACAAACATAATTGATAAAATTATACAATTTTACAATGTAACAAATATATAAGAGATTTTTTTTATAAGAAATTTAAAAGATTCAAGCATTATTCTTTCAAGGACTAAAAGTACATAATTGTATAGTAAGAAAGTAAAGATTTATTATAATTAAATTAAAACTTGAATGTTCCGTTGTAAGACATAGATTATAAGAACATATCAATGTTTAAATGTGATGTGAACATCTAAAATTCTTGCATTTAATTTTTTTACATACTCAGATATGTAAGGTATGTACAGACAACTATAAATATACAGTTCATTCCACTATAATATATGTAACATATAATATATTTTCATAATAGACTCAAATTTTTCCCTATATATGATTCTGTGATCATGTCCCAAAATATTTTAATTTAGTATATTATAATAAACACAATAAAAAATTCTTTAATCATAAAAATTTATTATAAAATTTTAAATACAAGATTTCAGAAATATATCATTTAAAAAAATAAAACATAATAAGTAGAACTTACATTTAATCATAGAAATAAAATACAAAAATTTTAATCTAATCGAATAGTTAAATATTCCTGACTAAGTAAACAAATATTATACAACGCAATCAAGACTTTTATGTTCTGCATAATACTTAAGTGTAAAAAAATTATTCTTCCAGTATCTCATACTAATGTGAATTAATTAAAAAATTTTATTTTACTTTTTTATTTTAAAAAACACACTGAATTTAATAAATTTGTTATAGTGGAAAAAACTGTTTTTGTTTTCGTTTTATCTGAAAAAAATCAGAATTTTAAAATAAAAAAGAATCTAATTAGCAATTGCCATTAATACACATTAGAAAAATACCTCATTGTTTTGTAACAAAAGGATTGGCCAGCAACCCATCCTGGAAATTAAATTTATTGTAACATACAATGATAAAATGTCAAGATATCACAACATACAATATGAAAAAATTATTAGTTCATTATAATACACTATTAATTTTGGTTTAATGTAGTCCAATATTATTCATTTCCAAAGATAAATATCAATCAATGCATATCTTCAGTTTAATAGAAATACAGGAAATGACACAGGAAATAACATTAGTTTTACAGTCTTATCAAAACATTCTAGATTATCATTGTATATTGTATATTATAGTCAGTTTTATTTTTATCACGTAACTGATTATTAAATCACATGTATTCACTCTTATACACATCTTATACATATACATTAATACGAACAATCGTTCTTCAGTGATTTTAAGCTAGACAATCTATCTGGTAGGCTCAAATAATTTATCATTCAATATCCATTAATATCTTACATTTATTATATTACTTTACTGTATTCTCCCATTCCGTTAAAAGTGGCCTATGAAATTCGTCTGAATATTTACGATGAGAAAAACAAAAAGCATTGGTAAAAAATTTATATTCAATTCTCTGTTTTCATACTAGGTAACAACCACTGCTATAAAACCAAACATATATTGCAATAATTTGACTGGCATACTATAATCTATCATGTACGTTTTATATCTATATATTCAACAAATATGTATATATACATATTAATATATTATTATATAAATATTACATAATATTTATATATTATATACATAATATATTAATATCAATATATAATTAATAATAATTATATAATAAATATAAATAATAAATTATATAATAATTATATTATATTATCTATTAATTAATATATTATATATTAATATATATAACTAATTTTGTGTGTGTGTGTGTGTGTGTGTGTGTGTGTGTGTGTGTGTGTGTGTGTGGGCGCGCGCAAAAATATTAACAACCTCATATATACATCACGTTTTAACACGTGTATTATCGCATATAATAAATACACATGTATGTATCCAGAATATTCATTCCACCAATCTTTTCTTCATTTGTTTTATTAATGAAAATGCTAAACACTGTCTACTATTGCCATTATTTATCGCCTTGTACTTGCTCATAGTAAAAATCAGTATATTTCATGTAAGTGCATCTTATATAACTGAATGTTATCTTAATGATTGCACTATTGAATAGCTAAAGGCAATTACTAGCATAAATATGGTAGACAAGATAATATACAAAAAAACAAGTAAACTCAGAAAATTTTTGCCCATAACATATTATAATAAATGTGTTATTCAAGTTTTCCCTTTATAAGACTTAAAAGTTAATGTAACATATTAAATTCGTATAGTAATGATCCAAACGTTCTAGTATGACATACCTTTCTCTCATTAAGTTAAATATAGATGCTATGAAAACACATATTAATTCAACTGTGTAAAATTTCACTTCTAATAATATGGAAAGTAACAATTAATAAAATTATTATTATGACTTATTCGAACTACAACATTTGGAACAATCAAAACAACTGGTATGCTATCTCTTTGATGACCAAGATGCACGAGTAGCACTGCCTGGGCCGCTTCCAATTATACGATTTTGGAGCTCTGTTATTGTTTCTTGCAAGGCTCTTTTCTCTTTCAGAAGCAGCTGTATGTCTTCTTGTGCTGCACTTAAATGAGATTTGATTACAATAGATTCTTCTTTTATACGTATCAATTTCGCATTTTCCTCTGATATTTTCTCCAAAGCATTGAGACGACGCCGAAGCTGTTCATTATCTAATTTCAACTGTTTACTAGACTGTCTTAAAATATTTAGTTCCAATTCATGATTTATATTTTCGACTATTTGAGTATCACTGCTTGTGAGTGTTACAAGGGAATTACTCCTGCTCAACAGGTTTACTAGAAATAAAATGTTTGAGTTAGATTAATAGTAGAGGAATGTATAAGAAAATATTTTATAGTCATCTATAAAATACACAAAAAAGTTGTGCTTCTAATAAAAAATTACTTTTAACGAATTAGGAAATTAAATATTTTTTATTGAACATAGATGGTGAGTAAACAATATATATTTACAATCTAAACTATTTGTGAACAATAAGCAGCGTTATAAAACAATGTTTTGTACCTTATATGCAGCATGTCCAAAAAGGACATATTGGCGCAAAAATGTTAGGACAAAACTTATACTACATGTTAATGAGATCAAGTAGATAAAAAAATTTATATAACCTTATGTCCGAAAATGCTTTATTAAAGAGTTATAAGCATCAAAAAATTGTTATAATAAATGTTTAAAATTGCTTCTGTAATAATGCTAAGGATGCAAATCATTCATCAAACTTGTTGAACTTTTTCGAATATTCCTGCTATTGTAGAAATAGTAGTAAATGTATGTAAATGTATTTCTGCAATTCTGTATAATGAGTCTTAAGAACTACTTTCTGAGAAATCTTTGAACGCTCATAACTCTTCAATAAAACATTTTTGGTCATAAGTTTACATAAACTTTTTATATCTACTTGACCTCATTAACATATAGTATAAGTTTTGTCCCGACCTTTCTGGACACTCTATATGTTGTTCATTCATGCTGATTTATAAATTGCATTAAAAATTTTAATAAGCATACGTGATAATAAGCAGAAATTATTTTCTTTTGATTTGAGAAAAAATAAAACATGCCTTTGCATAATTAAATGCAAATCTAAAATTCTATTTATTCAATGTCCTATTAAACAATATTATTAAAGCAGTAAATGCTACTACTATTTTTCTAATTGTTTTGTATAAATGCTCACATTAGAAAGGCCGTCTGAATGCACAGAATTATACAATGTATAACATTAATTTTAAAAAAGTAAACAAATTTTTAAATAAAAGAATTTATCACTAAAATGTATTTCGAAAACCTACTATATTATAAACTTACTGTACTATACTATATTAAACACTATATATCTTCCTTGTACGAAAATAATAAGTGGCAAATAATAATAACAAAACTTCATTGTACATTGTTACCTACCAACTGGTTCAATATGAAAAACTCCATTTGCATCTCGTACTATCTTAAGCTTTGCAATATTCAGATCTATAGGAATTGGTCCTGGCGAAGTTATATTGTTCGGTGGACGATCTTCATTTAAACGCAATGATATACTCTCCAGATATATCTGCAATAAAATAGAAATGTTATGTAATTAAGAATAAAGTTAAAAGAAATAATACAATAAAATTTAACATACCTGCAATGGTATTGGCCTAGGTATAATTTCATCTTCAGTTAAGTCTGTAAGACCACTTATTGAACTCATAGACAAGGCCATTGATACATTAGTAACTTTAACTTCTAATTTATCTTCAAACAAGTCCAAAACACTTTGTTTGTTATGTACATCTATAGTAGTATCTACCTCTTCTTCAGCTGTATTATCTTGATTCTGATTTAAGTGCATATTTTTATTCCTTATAGCTCGACTTGCTTGAGACAATTTCCAAGAATCTGACTTGCATTTTAAATCATGATCCAAACGTAGTTTAATACATGATCTACAGTTAGAATCTGAAGGTAATTCGACCCAACCTCGTGATCGTGCACTGAATTTTGTCTAATAAACAAAAAATATTAAAAAATATATGTATAACATTTAAATTATATTATAATTATAATTTCTACTATGTAATAGAATTACAATTCTTTTATTTTGTAATAAATTCATAAAAATTTAAAACTAAGCTATAAATGTGAAATTATGGAAAATAAACTATAAAATCGTTGAAGACTAAATTATTATTTGCATATATTAGATAATAAGAACAAATCCTTAATATTAGCTTCTTTATGAGCATACTCTATATATATTTCTATAATATGTAATTAAACATTTAAATACAAAAATTACATATTGTTAACTTTTTCTTATTAATATGTGATAAGTTAAAAAATTTTAACATAAAAAGCTACGAAAACTTGTTTTATAAACAAAGCTACTTTCATTTCCGTATAATTCATATAAAATACACATCTGCAATCGCATTTGAAAGCTTTTCAAATACCAGCTAAGCATTATTTCATACCATGCTACATGAACTTATTACACTTTGAGTACATATACATATTATGAAATTAAAAACTAAAAAGCTTTAAACCCTTCACATAAAAGTAAAAGTGTGTACTTTTGAAATGCTTATATAATTCGTTTGTATATACAAATAAAAAATAACAATAAAATATTAACTGCTAATTATGCAACTTAATAATGTAATAATAAACTTGTATGTAATTGTCACATACTCTACAAATTTATCATTTGCATATTAATAATTACTTATCAATAAGGATTACAAACCTAAAAGTAAATCATCAAATATTTTCCTTTAGTTATTATATACTAATCTAAAAAGCTAATCTATACATTCACAATAATCTTTTTTAAATGATCAATAGGATAAATATTTATATATATGCAATTTGTACAGCATAGTGACATAATTAATTCAAAAGAAATAAACATGCGATAAAATGTACATAGTACAAGGCATTTAATATGAAATATATGAGTACTTTGCCAATACCTTTCTCTTGACCTGCCACAAGTGCCACATAAAAACATTCACAAGAGAAGGAGAGACGCAGGAGAAGCATGCAAAAAAGTTAAAGACAAACATTGTATAAATATACATATATAATATAAAAATGTTTGTAATGTATGTGATATGAAGCTAGAAATAAAATCAAAAGAGTTTCGTGGCACACGAAGTATGTAACTAGGAATAAAATGTTAGTCATGAATACATTCCAAGTTTATACAAAAAACTTAAATATTATTTGAATAAGATACTGCATTACTATTTTAATGTAATCAAATTTCATACTCGAAACATCTTAACAAATTTTAACATAAGTTTCAGAGCAATATGTCTTCTATAAATGGTTAAATCTGTATTGATTAGAAATATATTAAATCTGTACAATAAAAAGCACTTCATATAGTATATAAAAAATGTTTAAACTTTCTAATGAAATTATTGTATGAAAGAAACACTAAAGAATAATATATTTTTGATTGCAGCAACATTAAAAAAAACCTTAGTATTTAGATCTATTTAATAGATTTAAAATAGCATATTGTATGTAATCAGCAAACAGGAAATTTATCATTTAGATGAATAGAAGATAATATTACCTGAAATTCATCCCATGGGATAGATGAACATTCATCATTACCAATATTTGAAATTTGAACTTTAATTGATGATGCATATCCAAGAGATTGTTGAATAAATTCAACTTTAGATAATTTAAATGTTGCCATAGATACCTAAAAAGGATTATATCTAATCAGGATATTAAAGTTTTCAATTGTATTACATTATTATATTACATAACATAGACTTACAATATCCTTTCGTTTACACACACTATCCATAGATTTTTCACTCTGAGTATCAGGAGTTTCTTCAACTACTTCACTAGCTTCTTCTACTGCTGTTATTCTAATTGAATTATCGACAGAAAACATTGTATCTAACTTTTCTTGATCTTGAAGATTAATTAAAACGTAGTTCTCACTGTCAGAACTAACATCACTTCTTATAGACACAGTATCACTGCTACCATCTTCTGGAGAAGCCTTCAAAGCTGAATCAATTGATGTCATCAAATTACTTAATCCTTTTTTCATAGAAGAGAGACCAACATTGAAATTATTAGGAATGAATGGTGTATTTGAAGACGAATCTCCTTTGCTATGCTTATTTGTAGCATCAGCAGTATATCTTAAAGTAGGCAATGATTTCTCTTCCTCTACAGCAATGCACCTTTTATCATGTGCTACATTTCTTATCTGTATATTATTTTCGTGTTTATTGGTACCATTCTGTTTAAAGGTCACAACAGTTTGAGGTATACTAGAATGTATAAAATCCATTGACAACATTGATGATACGTCACTTTGTGGTGTTATTGTTTCATTATTTATATTAATCTTTTTACTACTGCTCTCAACTCGTTCTGTACTTTGCCATGGAATAGACGAACCTGGAATGTCATCTGCTATGCTAGATGAATCTGGCATAACGGATTCCAAATCACCTCCAGAATTTTCTTTACCAGGGGTATGCGACGGCATGACAAATGTTACTTCTACTTGTGGTATCAATGCACCAATAACAAGTGCACTACCACAATCAACCTTTAATATTTTATTAGAATCAATATTTAGATACGTTGCCATTTCCGATAAAACTTCCGATAATCTTAACAAGAACAAATATTGATAGTGATTTATCTGAACGCTAACTAAATTGCTTATGTATGCAAGACCATGAATGTCAGCAGTAGATTTATTTTCTGATAAATCTTTCTCTGACGATTTCATAGACATGTAACACCATAGAGTTAAAGGAAATGCATCAAGGAACGGAACAGGTCGGTTTTGTCCCACCGCACGAGCACCAAGAAAATCTCCCCAAACAGGTTCCAAATTGCAACACCATATGTCTTTAGCTTCAGTCCATAAAAGCTCCCGGTGTAATTGACGAACTAATTCGTTTACAGAATTACTGCTAAAATTAGGTGGTGGATATCGAATATTATCAGTGCCTATAATAAATAAATGAGTGTGAAATATATGTATCATACTATATAATAATAACGTGAAAAATGTACTTGTGTATAAAACTTTTACCTGCGCAATGTGCCAAAAATTTATCTGTAAGAATATGAAAATCATTTAATCTATTTGGAAAGTCTGTAGCAAAAAACATCTGTCCCATTTGAAAAGCGTTTACACACTGTGCTAAATCTGCTCTTGAAGATCTTTCTGCGGATCGAACATTTGTTATTGACGCTCTGGACGTCTGTATGTGCAAAGACTTTGGCCTATCCTTCTGATTAGGATAATCTTGTTGGCTTTCAAAAACTACCTGAAGTTAATAAGTATATTGGGGGTATAATAGTACGAAACTTTAACCTATAATACAAATGTCTTAGTACTTGCCCTTGGAAGTATAGCTTCAATTTTCACATCAAAATACATTAAATTAGTGGAAGTATATGTCGATTGTTTATCCTTATTCATTAGAGAATGATATAAATTTAATGCAAATGAATTAAACCATAAGCAGGAACAGACATCAAAGTTTACTTGGATAGGATTCAGTTGTACATAAAATTTTGGTGGTGGCACTAAACAATTACAAAATAGATGAAGTTGTAGATTAATTTAAAATTTGTTAACGTGATAATTATATGTTTACTTACATGGAAATGTAATATCTCCAGGATAATAATAATATGTAAATTCAGCATGAACAATTGTAACATCTTCTGGAAGACAAAATTTGTCTCTGTCACCTAAGCAACATAAAAATATTTCAATAAAGTGTAATAGAAATGTAAATATATTCTCCAATAACATACATGCGTTATGAATATACTCCATACAACAGTAAAAATTCACATGATGTTATCTGTTACATATTACAAAATGCAAACCATAATAATTGCATGAAGTATAACCATTTATATGTATCTACGCAACATAGTCCCTAGGATCTGTAAGATAAATACAACAAATTTTTTTATTGGAAGCCTTCTTAAAAGACACGAAAAATTATATGCTTCTTTATAAATGATTGAAATTTCATTTAACAGAATTATAATTTTCTATATTTTTATAATTGAAAAGTGGTAGATAATGTTAAATAGAATAACGTTCCATTTGAAATACTTGGAAAGTATATTACATAATTTATTACTTATTTTTTGAATATTTGTAATGCTTTTTACATACTTCATTTTAAATTTTCTTCTCAGAAACTATAAAATAAATATATAAAAGATTATCGAATATTACTTAGACTGCAATAGAACTGATACATATCTTTTAAAAGAATATAAAAAAAACATTTAAAAATTTTGATTAAAATATTTGCTTTAGAAAAGCAAATTATACTATGATTATCTTTTAAATATATTATAATTACGCTTCAGATTAATTGTACATATATTAATTAATATATGTATAATATTTATAATATATAATAATGATAATATTCATATATTTAGAACTGCTGTTAAAAACGTTTTGTACTAAGTTATAAATTAATGCTCAATAATATGATACATACAAGATATAATAACAACATAACACATGAAGCAACAAAACTTCTCAAACATGAAGCTATGTTTAATTGGTACTTATAATGCGATATTAATATGAATATACTATTACTGTTTGTAATCTGTACCTGTTGCATGTTTCTTCCTTGTTTGAGCTGTGCAATTATTAAACGAAATAATTATTGATATTATATGAAAGTTTTATATAAAGGATCATTTTAAAAAAATAAACCTAGTAAATAAATTAATTTGATTATCATAAAACTTACACATACCCATAACAAATTCTTTTGGTACAGGATTACGAGACGTTGTGGTTACTTTGTATAAGGTAAAATCATCTATCCTTATTATAATGCATGTTGTCATTAATTTAGCCAGCTGTTCCAAAATGTAATTTTTCACTGGATTACCACTAGGATGTTGCGACTTTTTTTTGTCATCAACAGTTATGTTTATATTTTGAGATTGATTACCCTTTTCCGAATTGTCTCCTAAACCTTTTGTATTATTAACTAAATGAAAATAAGAAACGATATTTTATTAATATTAAAAAGACATGTTTGTGATTGACTGTTTACTTTTTAAAGACAAACCTGTAATGTTTCCTTGACTCCTAGTTAAAGGAGAATGCTGTGTTCTGCCAGAATCTATGAGATCCATAAACTGACTTCGAAAAGAACTTAAGGATTGCTGTAACCATTGGCTGTGAGGTGTAGCATTTTCTTTATATTTAGCCCAATGTTTTCTATCAGCCATTGCTAAGTGATATGGATAATAATCAACTTGAAATCTAACTAATGAAATTTGCAGTGCACCACCATCCTTTAAGTCAGGATGGGAGGATCTACCATCTAGGTAGAAAATAAATAATATTACAACATTGTTGTTAAAAAGAAATAAAAAATTTGAATTTACTTACTACCAGCATCATCACATAAATGTAAATCAATTCTTTGACAAAGGAAATGATATGAAGTTTCTACAACATCATATCTGGTAAAAATTTTAGAGATAGCAGTATTATATTGATTTTTTGTCCTTGATTGTTGAGATATTTGTGCTTGATACTCTGGCAATACCTAAAACCATGAAAATATACTTATCATATGATTGAAACTTTCTATTTTGTTTCTTAATTTTGCACTTACAAACCTCTAATTTTCTAGCTGCTTTAGTTTTACGCTCTAATACTGTAGCTTTTTCTATCAAACCACCTAAAGAATCAATAAAATGAAGTGCTGCTTTCAACTGTGAATCAGTTAAAACCCATAAGAGATCATCTAATATAAGAATCAGTCTTGATCCCATAACAAAACAATCTAAAATACAAATTCATATGTTATATCATTCTATCGTACTTAGAAAACAAAAGAATGGGAAATATATTTGTTATTTATTAAAATATTTTTAACCTGATATTCTTTTTTTAATAGTAATCCGACACCTTGCTTGATTCGTAAGTAAACGTAATGGCGTAAGGTTCTTATCTTTAGTACTTTGTGCCTCTATTCTAACTGTCTGCCATTCTAATTCTTTAAAAATAAGTAACTGTCCACGATCAGGATCTTTTACTCTAGTAGTCCTTAGATCACACCGTTGCCATGTTGCAGATTTCGATTCCACAATAATGCGATTCATCTATAACAAAATAATAATTTCATAATAGCTTCTAATAAAGATATGAAGGCAGATTTCATTAATAAATAAACCAATAACACTATGTACCTGAACTGAAGCAATGAATGCAGGACTTTTGAATGTAACTGATACAGTATTAACAGTCACTGTTATACCATCGATTACTTTATGTATAAAAGAATACTTTGCAGGACCAGTATATGAAGAAAGCCCTTGTGGAGAAGATAAATCTCTCAAATCTTCACATGTTTCTACTTCTATATGAACTTCATCTAAACTCTATAAATATCAAGATCTAATCAAAATTTTATTATAATATAATATTAATAATTCTATTGTATTATGGAAAAGTATATCAACAAATAGTTTAAAAAATGAATATATAAAAATATACATAATTAATATGTATAAATAGACAGTTGTTATTTACCAAAAAAATAGGAACACTTCTTAATTTGGTCCATTGTATACGAAATGAAACTTTATTGCACCAAGCATTTGTTAATCTAAGCCATGACGGCAATTCTAACAAATCAGTTAGAACTATTTCATCAAGTTCTAAGTTTGTCAGTTCGCCTTCACCTTTAAATGCACTTAAATTTATTTTATCAGCTGATAAGTTCTTGGTAAACCTATAAATTTAAATAAATACACATAAACATCATATTGTGAATAAAATACAATGGCATATTTCTTTTTTACAGTAGATTTATCTTCTGTAAATTTATATATAACATATTGAAATCTGTTCATAATGCAAACATAAGATAAAATTTTTATTTATATTGTAATTTTAAATAATTATCTAAGACTTGTCATGTTAACAATTACGTTAATAATTGTAGATAAACACGAAAAAATACGACTAATAATTTAACGATAATAATAATAACGGTTATTAATAAAATAAATAAAATTGTCCACAATTATAACTTGCTTGTTCTACTTAATTAAGGGTGGTACAATTTTTAATTGTACTGTGTAATTAATAATGAAATTTATTTAACAGCTTAGCGTGTAAATACCTTGATAAATGTTTCAATAGTTGCTTTTTTATTAATGACACCATTTTTTATTATTTTCAATTGATTTCTACGATGTCAAATATGCGTTTCAACATGGTTAATTTGACACTATACATTTACACAGAGCGACGATTATAGACACGGTCCGTCCATACATGCCACGATTGTCGACGACTTTCGACTCAAGTAGTCAGTAAGTAGACTACACTGCTAAATTTCTAGTTTCTTTCTTTAACTTTTTTCTTTAATGTCTTCCTCTCTCAAAGTTTCTAACTTTCGATTCTAAGATCAACAAAATATACCTAGTTACGTTCTTAATTTTTATATTACCGGAGAAATATTACCTTAACAAATAGAGTATTGGTCTATCCTTAATACAAGAGTAAAATTGATCTATTTTTTAACATATTTATTTGACGTTCAAGATGTTGTTTCAAACGTTATTTCATTTACATGCATCTGTGCATTACAGAATTAGCGTACAAATAAGGCTTATCTTTTCGTGATTTTCTGAATTATATCTTTAAGTGCAATATATAATATAGGGTGTCCTAATAAGCATGGTACAATCGAAAAAAGTGATTGATTCTACTCTTAAAAAAATAAATCAGAAATGTAAAATAAAATTTTTTGATATGGCGCTTCGCTTTCAATAAAATCGAATGTGAAAATTTGTTTAACATATGTGAATTTGTTTAATTACCGACAGTATGAGTAAGCAATCAGTAGGAAGTTATTTTATATACGAAAATAAATAAAAAATGTAGAATAAAATTTTTCCGTTTCAGGAATGTAGAATTAGAACTTTGAGTCGATCAAAAGCTTTTAATTTATTTGTAATCCAAGAGAAAAATAAAATTTGAAACTTTGAACGTATTTAGTTAAGAATCGGTCTAGTACACACGTATTAGATAAATTTTCAAATATTATTTTCTTGGAAACGAATGAAGCATCCTATGAAAAAATTTTATTTTACATTTTTGACCTATCTTCACAGGTAAAGTAACCTCCTGTCAACTGTTCAGTTTATGTATTCTCTTCAATTAAACTTTGTGTGCTTCTAGGCTTGACAAATTTTCAAACTCGATTTTTTCGAAAACGGAGTCATATAAACAAATTGTATTCTATATTTTCGACTTGCTTGTTCACGTAGAATCATAAAAGAAATATTCAACATTTAGAAACATTCCTTGCCAACTATATAACTATAACTAACTCTTGATTGTTAGAACACTTTATATAACGATGTAAATAATGTTAAAAAATATATAAGTTAAATAGATGTATAATAAACAGAAAAAATGTAAACCTTATCTTTAAATATTTACTCTTTAAAATTGGTCCATACATATACACAAATAATCTTATAACATACGGTGAAAGTAGACAAATCGTTCTACTTATAAGTTTATGAAAGAAAGGCTAAATTTGCATTCTTTACATAGATATCTGATAACTTTTCTTTTTCTTCAATTTCTAATACATAACGAACTTATCATTTTTACCTACTTACGAGTAAATGAACCGTTATTTTATTTAGCTGTACTCATTTACATGTCCTGCAATTTGTGCTGTCTCGTTTTCGCAGATTTTGATTCAAATTTCATAGATTTTAGAAAGAAAATATGTAGTGATATATATATTGACATAATTATGTTAATACAGAAATATATCATTATATTTACATATCATAATATTAGTTAAACATGTTTGAATTTAAATTAACCTAAAAAAAATATTCTTCTAGTCACCTAATATAAGATAATTTGCTAAAAAATAATATAATATACGTGAGAAATTTTGAGGAAAGAACTGGAAATACAAGATATTAACGACGATAGTACTTTGTGTTTATGTTTTGTCTATTATAATTTGATAAAGTAAAATAAATCTACTTTGATTAACTCATTTCTAATGGCACAAATAAATCGTACGTATCTATTAATTAAAAGGTTAGTTAATATATGCTACTAATATTATCATGATTAATTATTTTAACTATTACAGAAAGCATATGTTTAACATTACCTAAAAGTATAACAAAACAAATTAGTACATGTGAAAATAGTGAACAATATATCACGAATTTTTTACAAAATGCATTACCTTCCTCTGATATTGGTTCGGTAGCAGATGAGTTAAGAAAGGTATAATAATAATAAAAATATATATATATAATATAAATATATAATAAATGAATAAGAATTATATTGTATTACTAATAAAATTTGATGTATTGAACACTCATATTAATTACCAGAAATTTAATTTATGACATGATTATAATTATTTTACAGTCACTGATATTTGCTAAGCATAAAAATAAATGGAACAAGAAAAAACGATGTCAAGGAAAGTTATTAACTAGTAGGAAACGAATGCAGCTTGGTTTACGTAAGATTAGTTGCAAAAGTGATATGAAATATACAGCCTTATTACCATTAAATCAATTATGGCTAAATTATATGGAACAAGTACTCGGCTCCAAATTTTTTAATAATATTCCAAAAGATTCTACAGATCCAAATTGGGAAAATGTTAATCAACAGTTAATTAAAGCAGATTTTCATGGTGCTGAAATTTCCATTGTTGGATCAAAATGTCCTAGTTTGGTTGGATTAAGTGGCATTGTAGTTCAAGATACAAAAAATATTTTCAGAATTTGTGGAAGAGATAATATTATGCGAAGTATATAATTTGTATTTTATACTTTTTCTATTCCTTTTTATGTCTCATACTTTATTATTATTCCTTTGTTCTATCATTAATTCATGTTTATTTTCAGCAATACCTAAAGATAATGTTATTATAAATATTTATTTAAAAAACATAAAATTGGAGTTCTTTGGAAAAGATCTTTGTATAAGACCTACCGAACGAACAATAAAAAAGTTTAAATGTGGACGTATATACGAACTATAGTGAAATCTGTTGTAATTTCTGTAAAATTAGAAATAAACTCCCTTTTTAATATGTACAAAATGATTAATATATAGAATATTTATCCCGCAAAATATTATGCTAGATGGGGCAATACCAATTTGTCCTACAGAAAACGTGAAAAAGGAATTTTGTTGAAGCTCCCAAAAAAAAAAAAGAAAGATTCTATTTTCAAGAAAATTGATTTTGAAAATTCATTGGGTATTCGTACATATGATTCACAAATATCACCTGCTGACTGAGTAGATAAATATTGTGCTAATAGAATATATGTATACATATATAAAACAGATATATTACTTTTCGAACAGAAATAATTAATTCTTTTATAAAATAGAATTTCTTTTAATAAATTTTTTTTTTTTTAATACAAAAATCTGGTCATCAACATAGGAGTATATGTACACATATATAAAACAGAAATATATTCCTTTTCAAACAAAAATAATTAATTCTTTTATCAACGAAAATTTTTTAAAATAAATTCTTTTTCTTTATAAAAAAAAATCTAGTCGTATTTGACATAGGAGTATCTGTGAAAAAAATTCTAACTCGAAATATATAATATATAGCGAAGAAATACATATAGGAATATAAAATTAATGTAAACTGTGTATTCAATTCATATAGTTGTTTATTGAAATAAATTTAATAGCGACAAATGTCTCACATTTTATACTGACTTTCAACATTACAGACATGTGATTTTGATCATGTATATGTATATTCGTGTAATTAACAACCAATTTTGGTATATTTATTTCTAAATTTACTAATATTTTATTTTAATCCACAATATTCAAACAATGATACAATTACATTACTATCTTTTTTGCAGAACGGTATTAGATACATTTTTCAATCTACATTTTCATTCGTTATATAATTTTAATGAAAGTGAAGTGATTATTGGGAATGTTACAGACTCTTCTTTGTATCATCTAATTTTAACATCTTTTATTTAATATATGCAGCTAAAATTACTGCAATCGCTAAATATCAAACGAAAGTTGCTCACAATGATCAGTATCGTTATCGCAACATTATTCAAATATTTGAATAATATTCTGTTACATTATCATTGTGATATTATGATTTTCCAGTTTTCAACTTTTGTTTCATATTTATGTATAATGAGAACAATTTATAAGTGCATATCTCCTGCTTCTTTTGAAATATGTGACAGAAGAAAATGTCACTAAAAATGTGTTATGCAATAATGTTGCTCCTTTAGGAACATTAAATGTAAGATATGCCAGAAAAAGGTACTATTTTTTCCGATATACCTTTTACATCTTGTATTTGATCCTGATTTATTAATAGAGCATTTTATACAGACAATATGAATCACTTAATGAACAGAAACGTCAACAAACACGATTCTGTCATTCTCTACATATGTATCGGAATCTGACTACCCAACTTGCATTAATACTTGTAATGTCATTATACATTAATACAATTAATATACTGAACAATACATCCAAATAGGATACTATACATACATTATGTAAACCAAATACAATAAGTAAAAAAAGAACTTGGTTATATTTTTAAAAAAATGAACACGTTAATAAAACAAAATTGTAGTAGTTCATATACTTTTATAACACCTCCGAGTTTTCTTTACAAGTGTTATAATACTTTAATGTAACGTGTACAAAAAAGATAAGATTATAATATTGTAAGCCAGCATAAACAAGTCTCAGTACATATATCCATACATCAATATGACGAGATCGTTATAAAGTTCGTTATATTTTCAATGGATTAAATACGTTCTCTGTCTAGTGAGAATATATCAGAGAGCTACCTTTGTTATCATTCTTTTTTCTTTTTTTTCCTTTAGGAAAGCATGTAATATTACTATTCTATACTTCACATTTTGGCTGCCTGATCAAATGCTAAATTTATTATTTATCCATGCCACAACAATAACACACACAGATACTAAACTTATATACTGACAGGACATACAAACGTATCTCATATCTTACTATATTTAAATTTCTAGATACATTACATACAGTTTACAGACTTCTCAGTATTATTTTGCACTGTTGTTATACTGATGTACTGATATATGCCGCTCTCTTTTATTTATCTTGCTAGGTATTTTGAGGCTCATACATTTGACTGTGACAACAACGTTTTCATTGAATCTAATTAAATAGATCCTTTATTTTATTACTACAAATTATATATTAGAATAATATTTTCACCATATTTCATTTTCCATTGGATGGACATGAATATATGTTAGTTTTGAGTACTTATCGTTTTTCTTAATAATCACTTAAATATGTTTAGCCCAATTTTCTTCTTTTCTTTTACCAAAAAGGAAGCACTGTGTAATTTCATGACACATTTATTGAATTGAAACTTACAAATAGTTTTGTTTAATATTGTTAATTTTATGTTATCTTAAACTAAAACTTCTTTCAATACTTAAACAAAGGCACGTACGTACGCAATACATCGATATTTCGGTGAAAGTATGTAAAGTATGTTGATAGTTACTTTATGAAGTAACATAAAATAATCCAATCCAATTGGTAGAATGTAGAATGTTGCAATATAATACGGATTACTAAAATTATTACTATTGCATACTCGTTTAAAGATTTGTTATATGATTTGTATTTGCAAAATATTTAAGTATTTTTTTTTTTGTTTTTATTACGGTTATTTCCTTTTTTCCATAAACAATGATCAATGTGTACTCTTTAATTACTTTAACAGTAAATTAATTATTTTATAAATGTTACTCATAAACTAGAAATTCGCGCTTAAATATTTCGTAATTTACTTCGAATTCTTTATTTTTATTTATGTTACAATTATCTTGCGGCAACGCTTTTCTCTTTAATGATATTATTTTAGCATTTTATATAATTGTGAGCTATTGAAATAATCTTGTTCTACCTAGATATTATAGAAAAGTAGATTTTGTTGATCTCTGTTACTGAACGTGTTGCACATTGTGTTTCACATACCATAAGCCTGGTATGCCGCTGCAGGTGGTGCATAGACACCTTGCGGTGGTGCTCCATATACGCCTTGTGGTGCATAACCAGGTGCCATCATACCTGGTCCTGCTGTCAACATTAACTGAGGTTCCGCTATAAATAGAAAATACATATGATATGATAAGATACAAAATATATATAACACATATTTGTTATTTCTTCAAGAATTTTTTTCTAATATTATTATATCAAAAATAATTACATAATTTTGTGTTGAATAAGACTTATGTTATAAGAAATTTCTTTAGTGTATATATGCAAAGAAAAGTTGTAAATCTTTATTTTTTGCTCTAGATCAATTTATAAAAAGATTGTTCACATCATAACAAAAGAGAAACAAATATTCCCTTTAAATAGCATAGCCTTCTTCACGCATGTACAATTTATAAAAATTTCTAATTTATAATCGTTTTTTAATAATTTATTTAAATTCTTAAAAAATATTTAAACTAAGAAATAAATACTTACGCATAATCATAGGTTTATGTTCTTGATGATCAGTTTCTTCCATGCGGCGACTTTCAGCTTCTTCCAATTTATCAACCTTTTAAGAAAATATATGTCATTATCATAATAATAAAATGTCGGCAATTAAATATATTAAATTATGAGAGGTATTACCTTAGTAATATATTCCCGTGCAACTTGTATAAGATACGGCATAGCGAAATGTAAAATACGATGTCTCCACGCAAGTTCCAAAATAACATCTGGATGAAGTAAATCATAACAATGAAACAGACATGCTGCGAAACAATCCTTTGATCCTCTCTCCAAGAACCACTCTAATAATTCTTGAGCAACTTCGGGATTGCGAGATTCTGCTGCATATTCCATAGCATCTCTATTCAGTTAACACAATAATTAAAATACTGAATAACGAAAATAAAAATAAACAATGAAAATTCATATAAATAGAATATTTAAATGTTTTACTGCAACTTACCTAAACAATCGATCCTTTTTACATAGTTCCACCGATTGTTTCCATCTGTTATTTCCTTTGTACAAGTATGCGGCAATTCTTCTAAATTCAATTAATTCATGTTTCTCCAGTTGTTGCGCTAACGCAATATTATCAAAATTATCGAACGCATCAATCGATGTTCTGAGTCCCTGATAATCTTCTTCGTCAATAAGTAGACCGTTTAATGCTTCATTAATTGCTTTATTATTTAATGCTTGAACCGACCTCAAGTATGGTTTTACAAGTTGTAAATGCCCTGTTCTTTTGAAATATGCAACTGCTCTCGTATGATCCATGCGTGGAGCAAGTACAAGTAGTATATCATTCAGAAGTAGGGGTTTATATTCGACATAAAACTGTATAGCTTTATAATAAAGTTCAACGTTTGCCACTTTAGTAATCACATCTTTGAAATGACCTTCTCGCCATGCTTCAGTGGGGTGTTGCATCATTGCAAGAACTGCATTGTCGTACTCTTCATATTTATCATATAAAAATACAAGCTCTGCCCATAAGTGTGCTTGCTCTGCTGCACGGAGTACCTATATATTTTATTAATAAATATGATACATTCTTTTCCATTTTGTTCATATTCAAATATTTTAAATGTAATTAATAGTATACCTTCGGTATATTAACTCGAGACCAGAAAAGTTCAAGATGTTCTCGCATTCGTTGAGGTTTATACTTGCTATAAAGTATAGCTAATTCAGTGAACATTCCCATATGCGCTCTTTCAAGTCCCAAAGCAGCTTCCAATAAATTAATAAGTTCCTCAAAGTGCCCCCGATCTTGATAATAATTGATTAAATCTTCTAATTCATCGGCATGTACGACTATATGTAATCCACACATTTGTGCTAATCTAAATTCTCCGCTATCCACACAAGCAAAACAAACTTCTTTCCAAGTACGAGTTGAATTCGCTTTGCGAGCGCTGTCAACGGCGCCTTGGAATTCTTTTAAGTGAACAAGCGTAATAGCTAATCGTGCAAAATTCGATACATTATTGTACAAAAGTTTAGCAGCATCGTACATCTTGTCGTCGAAACATCTATCGCCAATCTAATAACAAGTAATATAAATTTACATTTATGGACATAAATATATCTGTTTTAGAAATAATATACATAAATAAATATTACGTGTCTAATATGTATACATAAAACTTACCTTTTGTATGTCGGCATGATTAGGACCAGAAATAAATTCTTCAAGATCTGCAAGTCTATTGGTTCTTGCATATGCGTAAATTAATTCACTTTCAATGAAAGATTCACGCGCTTTTTTGCGAGCCATTTGCAAGTAACGAACCAAATCCTCCCAATGAGAAGTTCGATGAGTAGTTTCTACTACATCTACATACGCTGATGGATCGTCAGCCTTAATAAAACTATCTATGGCTTCTTTCACTAAACCTTGTTGTAATTGTGCTCTGGCTAATTGAGACCATACCGGCGGTTCATTACATCTATAAGAACAGACCATTAATTTTTATTCAGTTCATTAATATACTATTTCATGTTAAATTTCATACATAGTACTTTCTACAAATTTCATACATAGGTACTTTCTACAAATTCAATTCATTATAGCTCACCTTTCAGCAAATTCGTAAGCTCTGTCTAAATTATTAACCTGCTCGATTAAAACTTGGATAGCTGACGTGTTCACATCGAATTTTTTAAAGATGGCAAAAGCTTCTTCGTATAACTCATTGTTAATAGCAATGTTAGCAATGTCAGGGGCGTCATAATTATCCAGCCGATTGATGTACTCCATAACACGCGTACGATCAGCCTTTATTGCCGTTAAAATCAAAAGATTTTGTAAATTGCGATGATCACTAAATACACTACTGTCGAGTACGATTTTCTCAAGAAGCTCAATTAGTTCATTGGGTAAATCAGCAGTCATAAATGCTTTGACAGTAACCGATATATCTTCAGGATCTTGTGTTTCTGATAAAGCTGTTTGTACAACCTACAAAGAAATCTCGATAATTTCATAACAATTGCACACAAGCATAGTTAAAATTATAGAAACAAATTTTCATTAAATGATTAAAAAATTATTGACGCTACTTTTATCATTTTTCTTTACTGTAAACTTACCTGATCAATCAACGGCCTTTTGTAAGGGTTGCTTTCAAGAAGAACTTCAGCCCATAAATCTGGATCTCTACGTCTCACTAAATATCTAGCTTCACTTTTGAAAAGGCTATTTTCGTTACATACGCTTATCAATTCCCTATCGCATTGACCACGCTCATACGCAATACACGCTAAATGTGGATCACGTTTTTCACAATATTTTCCTACTACTCTACTATCATAAAATTGATTCTCTCTGTAAAATAGAAATTTAATTAATAAAGAACATTTTATATAATATATTTTTTTGTTATGTCAAGATATATTTAGATTTACTTACTTAAGAAATCTCTCTGGATTATTATTACTGTCAATGTATATCTTTGCTAGTGCATT
This sequence comes from Bombus fervidus, assembly GCF_041682495.2. NCBI lineage: Eukaryota > Metazoa > Arthropoda > Insecta > Hymenoptera > Apidae > Bombus > Bombus fervidus. Next base: position 1,238,750 of record NC_091524.1, read on the forward strand.
ATGTGTTGCAGGTTCAACACAACCTTCATGGACACGAGACTCCAGCCATGGAAGTAAGAGCTTCAAACGGTTTCTCTTCTCAACTTCTTCTACAAGTTCGTCAGTAGAGAACTGACCACGTACCACAAGAATTAAATTTTTTATTATATCCTCTGAGCAATCTACATCAAGTAAACCACCCACTACAACTGGTAGACGTGACGGATTTACCTAAAATTAAACCAGCATTACAATAAATAAAGCTAGAAACTATATTGCAATTATTATTTGTCGTAAAGTTTAGTCATTACAAAATTTACAACTCTTATATTAAATTCAATGCAGAATGACGATTAATGAAACTTACTTTTTGAACGTAAATTTCTATGTACTTTTGTAAATTATTTCGGTAGAGATACAGTACAAGATCATGTACAAAATCGAATCGATCACAAACAATGATCAAAGGTAACTGATCAGATAATTTTGCCTCTTTGAGGAAATTTTTTACACGTTCCGGATTGTAACAATTACTTTCTCTACAAATTCGTTCCACTTCTTTAATTTGTCCAGTTTTACATGCTGCTTGAATATATTTAAAATGTACTTCTTGATCTTGACTGAAATTAACAATAGATCCCAGGAAATAAAACAGTCCCTCATATGATTTAAAACTTTCAAATAGATCTGAAAATAATGATGATATGAAGTAAATAAACCAATACATAGTAATATAAATAACATAAATCAATATGTGTTTAAAATAACATTATTAGCAAATTATAAATACCTATCAGTGCTTTAGTAGTCAATTGTTCATGATATTTTGTTGCAATCTGAATACAGATTTGTAAATTCTGTCTTATGTTAGCAGTCAACATTGCCTTCAAACATTCCAAAGAATCTTCAACTGATAATGTTCCAAAAAATCCAACAAGCCAATCTGGAGAAAGTAAATGTGTATGTACTACAGCTCTCTTAATGTCATATAAATCGGTGTAATGTTCCAAAGCACGTTGTAATAAGCCAGCTTTTTCACATAATTGTGCAATGTGAGCTCTGTCATAGTGTGTGAACATTTGATTTCCTAAGATTGCATCAGCAACTTGTGGAGCAGACATTAAGTTCATTTCTAAAAGTCGTGTTTGTAAAGCTCCTTCACTTGGCCGATTATTTTTCAAAGCATCCAATAAAAATGCTGTACATTGTTGAACCATGTTTTGTTCCATGAATATATCCACAATTTGGTTGATATCGGCTAAGGGTTCATCATCTTGGACCAACATCTGGGCGAATGCTACACCCTGATCTGGATTAATTCTCATGACATTTCTTAACAAAAATATATAATCAGGGGTATAAGAAACTTTCTTAGCATACAATACAATTTTCTGGAATTGTCCAGTTTCTGCAAAACATTGTATAACTTTATTAGGGACATTAGCTCTTAAATAAACACTAAGAGCTAAGGTTGGATCAGCTTGTTTCACTAAGTCACCCAATTCTTCGCTACATTCTAATTTATCTTCTTTCAACCATTTCTCAAGAAGTTGCTTACGACCTTGCACAAGCACTGGACGACATAATTCTAAAGATTCATATTTATTTAATTGTCCTTGATCTAGAAGTATTCCAAAATATTGCAATAAGGGTGATGTTTGTCCTTGCGTAGTTGGTACCTGTTGGAACCGTTGAATAGTCGCCGGGGTTCGAAGTATTCCTTTCGGAGCGTTTGCTGCAACTTTGGCTGCTTCCGCGTATTGACCATTTTGGAAAAGCAAATTAAATTTCCTGACGAACAAGTCTTCAGCTCCTGACAAATTATTTCTTACAGCCATTCGCAATGCAAGTTCGGAATTTTGTAGTACTCCATTTATATATGGAATTATGTTTTCTTCATCGACGGATACAGATAATACTTGACCTTTCCGATTTACTCCTATTATACCACCAGATGCTTCATGCGGTGCAGTGACAAAAATAGTTTCTCCAGATATGCGATTCATAAATATACATGTAGCAGATTCAATATCATACATATGTATATAGCCATATTTTGTTATTAAATATATAACATCATACTTTGAGCTGACTTGCATAGCAACAGGAAAGTCATTTCCAGCTTCTGGTGGGAAAAAAACATCTACTGCCTTCTTTGGGAAAGGATGATTACCAGCAGGAGGTTGACCTACTTCGATAATATGGAGCTTTGCACCTTGTACTGTTCTAACAGCAAAACAAAATAAGTTACTTGGTTCTGCGTTTCCTTCCATTTTAAATTGGGCGAAAGAAGCAGCATGTCCTTCGATTGGTTGAGAACATTTTCTCTCAACAGAATAAAGTTGCATAGCACCAACCACTCTATTGTGCTGAGCAGAAATACCAATCAATAATAGCCATGTTTGTTTTGGATCAGTTCTATAATTAATTATTTGACAGCCATTTAATGACGAATGTCTGTCAAACATTTTATTCGGTGTAGATTCTCCTTCCATAGACCAGTGATAAACTGCAGTTTCTGTTACCAATGCCAAAGTATTTAATGATATCCACTTCCAGAAGACTACATCTTCTGTCATTGTGTGAGCTTTCATTTTTGATTTCATTTCTATGTTAAAAATCTGAAGAGTTTTCATTGCTAATAGTAAAAATAAAACATGTTACTAAATTTATTATTAAGTTCCATGTATTTATTTTATATTAATTATTACCTTTTAAAGCTATTACTTTACTTGCAGGATTCATGATCGCAGAATCTGCAGAAATAGGTCTCCTGATTGGATTTGCAGAATCATTCATATCGATAATAACTACCTGTGCAGTATCGCCAACTTTTTCTCGAACACAAATAAATTTATCAGATTCCATTGTGAGTGTGTTAAAGCTGACATTGTTAGCATTAATCCCAACAGCTGTAAGCTAGAAAAACGAAAATGACAAAAATAAATTATCATACTGAGAATCTATCTTTAATTGAAATATATCTAAATATTCTATAAATTGTAATTAGAATATCTTATTCTACAAATGACTTTAATGTATTATTAAATAATATTAAATTATTTATAATATTATAATATTAAATTGTTGGAGGGAGCTTTTAATATAATTTCATATTAAACATATTTAATAATTAATTTAACATAAATAAGCATAAAAGTGTCCCACATTGATTTTTATCTAATCTGAAAATTTAATAAAAATTGTTATTGAACTAAATTATAATTATAGCTAGGAATTAATTTCATCAGCTTCAGGAAGATGGGAGAAATAGATTAGTTAAATGCAGTTTATCTGGAATGTAAAATAAAAAATACATAATGATACATGATTGCAATTAAAAGCTATTTCACGCGAAATCGCAAATCATTATTATAAAGAAGTAAATTACCGACGAATTAATGAATCATAATCTAATTCCATATTGCTATCGCGAGATTTGCGAAACACAACGAATATTTTAATTAGAAAATTCACGATGTATAAAGACGGAAATAAGGGGCGTATATGTCGAGTAGACGTGGCCCTCGTTGATAAAAAAAATCAATTTATTTTTCTCATCGACACTGCTATACAGAATAATATTATGATTAGTTAACCTCTAAATATCCTATTACGAACGTTCATATAAATTGATTAAAATTTAGTATAACGAACGAACATGCGATCACTATTATACCTGTCAAAGTAATGTCAATTCAAAAGTATTTTAACGGGATTCGTATCTCCTCGTTATAGCAATAAAACTGGCAGCCAAAAATTTTCTAGAAGAACGTTATAATAGTAAAATGAAGTTGAAAATGTAGTTAGCAAAAATGAAGATGTTTGACGACGTGTCGAAATAATAGAAGAGCCGGGTACGAAAGCAGGTCACCTACCTGGAGATGTTCTTGAAACCTTATGGGTAGTAACTGCGTCATTTTCCTAATGTTTTCCCAAAATTTTCGAGGTTTTTCAGCCGCGGTTACCTAATGAAAAATCTATCGCGGCTGTCTATCGTTCCTATGTACAACTGTTTTGGCTTATAGTGCGCTCTTCTCAACCAAAAAACCTCGGTCCAACCATCAGCGCACAAAACCAACTGACGCAAAGTGAATGCCGTCACTACTTGCCGCTGACACCCATCATGGCCGCCAATGACCGCCCCTCTATCTAAAAATAGTCCCTCAAGTACAAAAGTGTTTCGATCGATTCTATATTCTGATATTGCCAAACGTTTGTAAACGCATCCAAATAGTTACATTATACAAGACCTGTAACCGAATATCGAATAATCACGATTATCTTCTTAATTCCGTCAATTTAAACGTTCGGTAGCGTAAGAATACACGTAACTGGATTTTCTAACAAATCTCTCCAACATCATCCCTTCCTTTCTTCAATTCTCAACCCCCACTCCTTGCTATGAATGAAGCTGCAACGGCGCACAATTGAGTACATTACGTATACGTTTTCTATTATGTACATTTCCTCATATAGGAAATTAATATCCAGTCTCACTAGAACTTACTACTACAATAAAGGAAATAGTAATCATAACTAAAAGTTGTATTATAACATTATGATTTTTCAAGAATTTGAAGTTTTGAATGGCATATCTTTGCACGAAGATTGTTGCAATATTAATTCAGAAAATTTGACGTCTATAGGTATTTATAACTATTCGACAATATATACAGACAAATAGATGATTAAGAATTAATTGAATTAAAGTACGTTAAGTTTGTTACAATATTAATTCAGAAAATTTGAGATTTATAGGTATTTATAACTATTCGACAACATATACACGCAAGTAGATGATTAAGAACTAATTGAATTAAAGTATGTTAAGTATATTGTAATATTAATTCAGAAAATTTGAGGTCTATAGGTATTTATAACTATTCGACAATATATACACACAAAAGGATGATTAAGAATTAATTGAATTAAAGTATGTTAAGTATTAATAAATTAAAAATAAAATTTATTTCATTTCAGAGCTGTTGTCAAAACTGTATAATACATATGTTGCACAAATATTATACAGATATTATTGTTGGTCATTTTAATCAAAAAGACCGAAACCCATGTCGTCGTCTTCCGATTCAGATTCCTCTTTCGCTGGCTTTTTCTCTTCTGTAAACAGAAATTATGTCAATAATTTTTATATTTCTAATTGTATTATATATTCATATAACATTTACCTTTCTTTTCTTCAGCTGGGGCTGCTGCACCTCCTGCAGGTGCAGCATCTGCACTAACAGCTACAGCACCACCAACTGGCATGGATAATAATTTTTCCATCCCTGAAAGAATCAAACATCTTTTTGTTAAAATGACCTGTGTTAGTAGAATGTCGAATAATATTAATACATCAATGAAACAAAACAGTTTTTAATTAATTTGACAAAACATTATTTCCAAAACAAAACAAACCATGTCAAGATAAAAATAGATATATAAATATATAATTTCTTTGTAATAAATAGGTTCGTGAAAATAAGCCCTTTGTTTCTTAACCCTTTGTGCTCAAGAGGCGACTCAATCGCTACAGCGTTTCATACGGCAACTCAAATAGCGAGTGAGAAGAGTGTTTATACTAGATTTCGTTATCGCCAATTAATGATAGCACAGTATTTTTCGTAAATAGGTTTCTTAGTTCTTTGTTTGGAAGTGTGAAGTGTCACACTTTGAAATGGAGATAAAATATTTAGTCTTAAACTCCTCCAAAACCATGGTTCTGACATCTCATATATTAGTTTAGATTCGACAATCATGGTAATATAGCTTAGAAGCCCTAAAAGAATGAATTTCGGAAATGAAATTTGCTCGAATGAAGATGAATTTGATTTTGAATTGTTGAGACAAGATCGATTGTATCCATGAAGGAATTATTGATAAAGAAAATGAAAACAGTGATGGAGATAGTGACATAGTATTAAGTGTAAGAAATCGAAAGATTAGAATAATAGATAGTGAATCCAAAAGTGACAGTGATGCCCCACAAAATCCTAATAAATCAGAATGGACACCTTTTGAACAATTTAGCGAAATACCACTGAGAATAAATTTCATAGCCGACGAAAAATTTGGAAGGCTATAGGTATCCTCAAATGTTGAACCATTGAATTTTTAAAGATATTTCTTACCGATAAGCTAATAAATCAAATAATAACTGAAACAAACAGTTATGCTGCAAAAAAAATATAAGAGGAAGAACATTGTTATAACATTCAATTTGGCAAATATAATGTCACCAAAGAAGAATTTTGGCCAAAGCAAGGATGCATCTTGGTGAATGCTTTATAAATTATCATACAAAAAATACAGAAATTAATATTACAAAACCATATTTTTAAAAATGTAAATTTTTAAAGTAAATTATTAGAATATAATGTTTTTGTAAGTTAATTTGTATATACAATCATTTTATGTTACCTGTAAGAGACTTATCACATATGAGCAAAATCATCTCGAGTTACTACATCACCAGACTAAAAGTCATTGAGCGCAAAGAGTTAAAATATTGAATGTGTATCTAAGAAAACTGAAACTTGATGAAATTGAGAAATACATATAAAATGGAGCTGATTAATTTAACTTCTGACAAACTCACGTAATAATCATTTCTTTTATAGACATCAATAAAAAAGATATATTAAACACTGAATTATTTCATAATTTATCTATACATATGTATGTGTTGATATTTAAATTTAAAGAAGCTGTACCTTGTGCGATAAGTTCATCTACTGATTTTCCATTCAGTTCTGAGATGACTTTCTTAAGCTTTTCTGTATCTGCTTCAATTCCAACAGATGATAAAATTTTTTCAATATCATTTTGACTAGGAGATGCTTTCCCTCCCAGGGTAGCTAACAGATAAGCGGCCACGTAACGCATTCTGAAATAAGAAACACATTTTGAATGCTCTTTTGAATTTAATATCTCGTCATTATTTATATTGATCAGTTTCTTTCAGCAAGAAAAAATTGCCATCACAGTTCTCAGTCGAAAGATGGTGATTATTTATATCATCATATACAGTTCATATTAGTGCTATACATAAGTGAATTTGGAAACAAACAACATTCGTTTATCAAGAAAAATAATTAGCATTAGATATATGGGAATCTAAATATAATTTTTTACGTCTCCTTATACTGAAACCTATTTTTGCGTTTCAAATACTATTAACTATACACAGAGTGTATAAGATATTTATATAATTAATTATTTGTATAATAATTTGTACAATTACACAATATTGAAATAATAAAACTTGAGAAATATAATAATATAATGAACTATATTAGAAAAATTATAAATAACAGATACACGTGAATAATGAAATCTGTATTGTATCGTAAATCATCTTGTAATGTAATACATAATAATATAAATAAATTTAATTATTTAATATATGAATAGGTGGCACACTTAAAATGAACAATATTATTTATTATAAATTACGTTTAAATACATATATTTACCTTTAAGCCTTGCGACACGAAACGTGTACACGCTCAAAAAGAAAAGTACATTCACTTCAACGCGTTGATAGAAGGTAAAGAACATAGAACACCAAACTTTAAAGGAAGGAAACATTTATATCTATTGAAACGCCATCTATCGTAGACAAATACAATATTAAATTTCCAACTTATATAATTTTTATTTCTACAATAATATGAATTTACATAATAAAAAAAATTGAGATATATATATAACACTCTCAGGACAAAAATACTATTATTAAATAAAAGTATAATTACCATATATTGTCGCTTGGCAGGAATTAAATATCATATACTTGGTTTTTGTTCTTTTATAACTTTTATTATTACGTTTAGTTACAAGAGTAAATCAAGTTAATGTTATTAATTGAAACACTGATTTAAAATTAATGCTAATTATTTTATTTGATATACATATTTGGTGATTTAAAGTTCAAGTTCTAGTTCATTTTTTCTCTTGGTTAACAATATTGGCTCCAAGAGATGGCGTTTGATGATTTGAGCTTGAATTTATTTTTTACTTTGTTTTACCAGAGAATAAATAAAAGTGCTTACGCCCATGATCATATAAATAGGTCTCGACACTTCTTAGGGAAAATCGTATGAAAATTGAGTCGTGTTATAGTCGTGAAAAATCATCATGGAAGGTTAATAAAGTACACGATCTTACGAAGGTGAAAGAAATGAGAAGAGTGTCCCTATCTCTGTTTGAGATATTCATAGCGTGTCAAGGGTGCGCAGAACGAGAACCTTCTTGTCTTCCATGTTGGTTTTTCACAACTTAGTTACGACTCAATTTTCGAATGATTTTTCCTAAGCTTCGGCAAAGAGGAAATCTCTTCTTTGGCTTTGGTATATGAGTCTCAAGACCTGTTTATATAATTGTGCTTACGCCAATTATTATAGTTTTTCTACAGTACAGGTGCTACACCATGCGGTCAAATGCTGAAAGATATTCCACGCTAGCATATACAAGAACCTATTTACATAGTTCCACCACAAACGAGTTATAATCGCCTGTGTGTCCACTCTACAGAATCTATTTCATTGCATGGTTCTACGGAAAAGTTCATACTTTTCTATCCGATAAAACACTTATTAGAATAACAAAATCGCACAATAATTACACTAAGTTACCTTATAATGAGAAGTTAATTGTTTATTAAATTTATTTTAGAAAAATTAATAAATATATTTTTATATCTTTATACATTCTTTTAATATTAATATTATATTTTCTTAAATATTAAATTTTTACAATTTATTTTGATAAATTTTTGATTATTTTTATTTATTATAATACGCCTGCATATTCTTACAATTTTACAGATGAAAATTGTAATTAAAATATTTAAAACATAAGAAACTGCTGTACCAAGAACATAATTTCTTGATTAATTTTTTAAAAACAAAAAGCCATGCATTCGAATTCTTTTGGAACTGTTTACTATGAACCTAAAATATTGAATGAACATACAGCCAATTCGAGATTTCACAGTTCTTGCCGTCTTCTTGTTAATCATAGCTATAGAGAGTATAAATATTTCTGTCTCTTTTTTGCTTTGACTCCCCTCTCGCTCTTGTCCTTTTTAATATCATAAAAAAAAAAGAATTTAGTTAAACAATATTGCATCTGATAACAATTAGCATTAGCAAATAATAAGTGAAAGTAATACATACATATGTATTACTAACTTAGTTATAAATTTTCTTTTTTCTTTTTCTTTCCTTTTTTATATTCCTCTTGAAATTCACTCATTTATTTACAAGAAAAGTTATGGAATATCAAAATTTTTTCGAATATTAGATGTTAATTGTTAGAATTAGAAGAATTATTAGATCTTAATGTTACAATTGTATGTTTGTTTCATGAATAAAATTTACATTAGGGTGTTTCGATATACCTTTACTCGTCATAACAGAATTATCATTATTATTTGATAATATCTTATGTTGCTTATTTGTATCTGCTAAACTCTATTTTACATACATTTCATGTATGTGAACGTTTCGTTTCGCTCAATAACCGGACGACGTCAATGCTATAAATGTATGTATATATGTACTTGCGTTTTTCTATTCGATATTCTCGAATTTAGTCTTCATCACTAATATCATTCGATAATCGAAATTGAAAATTTGAAAATTACAGTTTGAATAATGTGAGAATTGTGTAACTTTTATATATTTTAAAATACAATAATATAATACGTTTACGTTTCTGTGAAATTTCAACATGGTAATATATTAAAAATTTTTTATTGAGGGCTATTATTAATGATTCTTCATTATAATGCATTTATCGCTATTTATTACCATTTATTATTACTGCTTTTTTAATGAAGAGGTTCAGTAGATTATTCTATTAACATTTCATAAATCAATCTCTTTATAATATTGCGTCCAGTATTACAAAATATATCCAATAATGAAATGAAAGGAAATAAAATGCTATTATTCTAAATACTTTAAACTTTTCAGATCATTTTATTGTTTGCACCTAATTAGTGGCAGAATGAAGAAAATCATTTAAAATCACTAGTAGCCATAGATTTGCTAATATGTAATTACAATATAAGTTCATTAAATTAAATTTAGTTATGTGATCTTCTCTTCATCACATTCGGAAAAAAATCATAAAAGATCGATTACTTTTTCGAAAACAATATTTCGTATATTTCTACTACAAAATAAGACTAGGTCTTAATTGTCGATGTTAAAATGATTTTTTATTATCCTTCGAATGAGATGAAGTGCTTGAAACATTTTGTTCGGCTTAAGTCGTTGTCTAAGCAAATAATAAGAGAGAGCCCTTAGACAGATAAGGATAATTATTAAAGCGATAATGTCAACCCAAAAAACCACATGTTCCATCTCTGAAACGATAATTAAGACATTGTATTACAGCAAATAATATATTTTGAAGTCTTTTAAGCACTTTTAGGAGACTTACGCATTGTTAGTAAAACTTGTCGAGGTGTTCCAAAGGGGCAGAATATTTCCGCAGGCGGACAATATAGGTTTTCTCTGTTGTAACCGTACAAAGCAACTACAAGACCTTCTATACCATATCGAATGTAACTTAGATACATTATGAGTTTACGATAGATAGATAAACTTTCTATTTCACCGATTCCTTGTATAGCTACCAACACTAGTGGAGTGGAAATTACAGGCCCAACAAATGTACCATTCTAAAAGATAATTAACGTCAGAGAGAATATTCAAGATTTTGAAATATTAGTCGGTACTCGTTAATTAGCTCACGGTGTTATAGTATTATCATTACTAATAAAGGGATAATACGAAACATACCACGATGTTCAGCGTGCTGGCTATAACTAATGCCATACTTTCTGCGATAAACGCGCACATGAAGCAAATACTAAAAAACATTGCACATCTGGACAACTCCAGAGGTTGATCTGTGATTACATATACCATCAATAAATATATCGACGATAGTAATATCTACAACATTGATTTGTTGATTAGAACGTTGTATCGCTTTTAAATGATTTATAAAGATGCCATATTGTATAACTTTTGACGAAATCCAATATGCTATTACCCGCAATATGATCTTACCTGTCCAGGTATATTAACTATTGTAAATGCACAATAATAGGGACTCAAATCGTACCACATGTTGAAATATTCTCGTTTAACCAATTGCACTTCCGAAGGAACTGTAATTTTAAAATTAGCTAAAAAATATGATCGAATTTGAAGAAAACAACAATGAAAATTGGTAAGATAATAGAGGATAATCGATCGAAAATGTAGTCGAACATTCAGCCAGACGTTCTATCATATTCTACCATTCAAAGGATTCTTGGCAACTTGTTAATTATTTGTTAATTAATTAATTTTTAATTATATAGTAATATTATTATCCATTAGGCAGTTCAACCTATCTTTTTTAAATAAACGCACATTAAGAATCATCGATTCACCTCGTGTAATTATTGTTTTCTTACAGTGCATTAATATCGGTGACATAGGTACATAGAGGAGAATTATCAAACAAGCAAAGCAGAAAGTAAAGTTGGATAAGGTTTTCGACCCGTCGTTTCCAATGTTTAAAAATAAACTACCAACGACGAAGCCCAGGAATATATATAAACTTATTTTTAAGTAGATATAACTCTGCAAAATATTAAGCATTTGTTACGTTACGTATTTTTTCCAAAATCTTCCGTTCATTAAATTTTATAATTATTTTGCACCTTATTTCTACGTAACTGTAATAACATTCTTCTCGATAGAACAACAAATTGTTTGAACCAGGACACTTTCGATATTTTTGCTTTGTATTGAAATTCGAACCTCGTTCGTCGAGAAACAGGAACGATAGGAAATTCCGTGTCCACAGCATTTATCATTCGACTTATCCATTCTGAACCATATTCGCCCGCAGATATTTCTATCACTGTAACGATAACAGTTTAGTTTTCGAGCGATATATAAATTCAGCCAATAAATAAAGTTAATTAGCTTGTTATTTACCAAAATCGGCAGGATTATAGTGTTTCGGGCATTCGATACCAATTTGTCGAACAAATGGTACTAGATTATGTACAGTGCTTCTATAGATACATTGGCCAGCGGCTATAACATAAATGTGGTCGAATTTTGCGAAAATGCTTGCACTTGGAGTATGGAGGGAGCAGATTATCGTTTTCCCCAGTCGCACCAAAGATTTTAAAAGGTCGGTACACTGTGCAGCTGATATTTCATCTAGTCCTCTAGAAATTGAATGGGTGGATTGTAGAGCAATTATTGAAATTTTATTATTTCTTCCTTAATAAACGACATAAAGTACTCACGTAGTTGGTTCATCAAGAAACACAACAGGAGGATTACTCACGAGTTCCAAAGCGATCGAAAGTCTTTTTCTTTCACCACCCGATAGACATTCGGTAGTTGTATCTTTCGCATGACGTAATCGCAAAATATTTAGGATTTCATCTATCTAAAATTATGTAAATGTTCAGTAGTGGATATAGTGGATTGATACTATGTCAATAATCCATAGATCTCAACAAATTTTTAAAAATTTGTCATTATGTCGAAATGCTTGGATCTCTTTTTTCAAGACTGCCATTGAGTGCGCGACGAGAATATAAAAAATATGCGCGATGAAATGCATCGTATTCCGAGTATTCCGAGAACATAATTTAAGGTTGCGTACAAGAATCGCATTTTTAACCTAACAGATTTCTCCTGATATTTTTTACATACATCATACGAAAGAAATATATTTTTGTTCTTATGCAATTGTATTATACGTATGTATAAACGCGTAAAATGCTTACAGCGATCGATTTTGCTTTTTGGGAAATGTTGTCAAGTTTCAAATCTACAGCAAATTGCATTGCCTCTTGTACTGTAAGCCATGGTTGAAGAAGATCTTCTTGCATTATGTAACATGACATTTTTTTAAAATAATTTTCGTCTCGTATTTGTCCATTGATACTTATGTGTCCCGTAACGCTATCAGCCGATCTGAAAACGTTAGCTTTGATTTTGAAATCGAAAAAAGTAAAAAATGATGAAAATAGAATTGTTAGTCGTGTATCTATGATAGCGAGCAGCTAATCTATCGATCTTGACTTATTCACTTATTGACTTATTTACTAGACAAAGTATTCACTTATTTATTGTAAAATCTACGACGTAAACCGTGCAGTCAATGACCTTTGACATGCTGACTGCGCTTTTAAGCAGAATAGCCTAATTTAAACTTCATTAAAAGCATACGGATAACGCACGGTGACGATAAATTTTTCATATATTCATTTGAATACAATTGCTCAATGCATTTATTAATTTTACACTACATGTAAGTACTTTATTCTAGTTATGTAAAACATTACTTGTATCCTGCGAGAATGTTTAATAAGGTGGATTTTCCGGCGCCTGATGGGCCTAATATAGCGGTTAATTCTCCAGATTTAAATTGTCCACAGATTCCTCTTAATATTACTTTTGTACCTAAGACATACGAGAATAGAACATTTCATTATTTTACAATGTTATACAAAAAGAATGCAAAATTAGCAAATACACTATCGAGATGAAAAATAGATGAAAGTTCTATGCGTAATTTTCTGATAATATCCGATGATAAACAAGTAGTGTAACATAATTAAACAAGATTTCGAAGAAAATATAACATGATATAGTTCCCTGAATAATTTTAGTATTTTTCCACGCAATCCTTTAATTATTTGCATACGATACATATTTATCATGTTGAAGCGATGAAAGATATTAAAATCTAATCTTGTATTATATAAAACTATACATTTTTATTCAACGGCCAAATGAATTAAGATTAATCCATGATCTTTTTATTTTACTTATTTAATTATCGAATCAGTGAATAATTTATCTTTCTAATGTATTATTGCATGACAAAATACCTATTTTAATAAGATTTATCTTGAACAAGTATTAATGTATCATACTTAAGTTGTTTACTGTAATACCAATAATTAAAAAATTGTACAGCAATAAAATTTGTTTTTGCTATCCTAGATTCAAATATGATTATCTTATACATATTTACTTTTCGTATTACATAACATCTACTGTACCTTTACCGAATCGATTGGCTTAAGCATGATAGCGTTGATGTGTTTAACTTAATTTGCATCTTTTGCTTTTTAGAATTGTAACTGATTGTGAGGTACGCATTAAACGATTCCATTCTAATTGTGCTTTATGTATACAATATGCATACTTTGTTTAAAAAATTGGTCTTCTCGATTGTGTTCAGAACAAATATAGCTTTTCTTATTTGAAAGCGCTTAATCATTACTTTAAATAAAATAAAACAAGCATAAGATGTTTTATTCAAATATGATATTGTTATTTGTAGGTAGAAAGATTATAAACATAATAGAATTATAGAAAATAAGTCACGGAGTGAACGCAGCGCCAAAACGATTAAAACTACAACAAAACTAAAAGACTTTTGTAGAATCTTTTTACCCGATAATTTTATAAGAATAATTTTCTTTATCATTGAATCGTAATGAAATTTCAAGAAATTTTTAAGGTATCAATATTTCGAGTAGACATGTTTGAATTCTTAATCTATTATTATTTTTCTATTGAAGGCATATTATTAAAATTGCAATATAGAATATCGAATATACTTTTTCACGGATATGTTTCAGATGAAACGGAGCTTAAATAAAAAAATGAAAAATTGCAATATATATTTATTTTAAACATATTTGTTCTACTAGAACATAAGAAAATATTTAATAGTTAAATTATAAAATAAAATTTGAATACTTCAACTATTGTATTCAAACAGTATAGCAATGTTTATATTATCGTACCTTTTCTACCACAAGGTACTGTATAAGTTAAGTCATTGAATTCGATGTCAATAGGGGTTGTTATTTTTGAATATGATGGTGATACTGGGGTGTTTTGCATTCCATCGTTGCTCTGCTTCTCCTTGGACTCCGATTTTGTGGACATGATTGATCAGTAGTTTCACTAATTTATATCCACTTTGTTCAGATCATTATTCGAAATATGTAAGTACCTTTCTTTCTCATACCTTGAATAACTTACCACGTTAAAAGTTCCCTAGTGAGTTTATAAAAACATTTTCAAAAATTTAAAAAACTCGATTACGTTCTATGAAATTATTTGTGATCGATGTGTAATAGTCAGAGCAACACAAATTTTAAAATTATTGAAGATCTAAAACATTAATAAGGCCATACGGTTTTCTGTTTAAAAGAGAATCACTGAATGAAAATGGAAAAACTCGTAGGGACAGTCGAACGCTCAGTACACGGCAGATCGTTGTAAAAGACTGAAGTTGAAATAGCTTTAACCGCTTCCCTATTCTTAACATTATACGTACATGAATGTATCGGGTGGTACTATAACGATATTGTACATTACTACATTTGTACATTCTGAAACGAAGTAACTTGTAATTAAAACTCATATATGTTAAGTAATAACTTCCTCTATGGTAGCTTGATTTTGATTGAACACAACATGATTGAAAACAAAGATATATTGTAACAAAGAAACCATTAAAAATACGCGCAAAGTCCAGTGTGAATCATACTATACGCGATGTTTGTATATGTTCCATAGATACGATATACATATGTATAATGTATTACGCATCGTGATAACGAACCAAGATAAAGAGAAAGTATTGCCGCTATAAAAAAGCAATAACTAAATTTCAAGTTTCGTTTTTTCATCTACTTACCATTAATCAAATATATAAATATATTCAACTGTAGAAAACCTATTGGTATACTTTTATCTACAAAATATGCAGCAATATTTTCTTAACATTGTCCTTTTTGCATTGCTTCAATAAAAACAAATAACATTCTTTGTAGCATGTATTCTTCCCATAATCTTGTTATTCTTCTTTATTTAATTCAAACACGTTTTATATAACTTCTCAATTGTTTTGCTTCGTTACTTTTCATAACACAAAAAGTAAAAACAATGTATTAATATTTATTGTAGTATTTCGTAAAATATCGCAATATTGATTGAAGCGTACCGTAAAATAGAAATATTAATAAATGCGCATTTAGTTTTCCATTATTAGTCATTTATTGTCAATATTATCTATATTAGGTTGCATATGTGCTACCTATTCTGTATATATGTACTATGTATACTGCGATTTCTTGTCATGTTAAAAATAATACCACGCTAAACAAGTATGGGCTTCAGAATCTTGAAGTGTAACTGTCGCAAATTATAATCGAAATCAAATTCTAATGTACATATAATACAAAAAAACCATTTTAATTTATTTAATTTTTTATTAAAGTAATGTGACCAGCAAATGTGTTAAAAGACTGATAGATACCATTCCAAACCATCAAAAAATAGCTAGTTTTTCAAAAAGCAATGAAAAGGAGCATGGGGAGACAATAAGCTCATAATTCACTAATATACTACATGGAAAATAGGTATAAGATTTGAATACACAATCATACATTTTAATATCTCCTTGGAATTAAAAACTAAATTGCTTGGAATAAACATCTTATGTAAATGATACTTATACGTACTTATATAAAAAAGGAAAATTACCACTATTTCATGAAATTAATCAAATGATAATTGAGGAAATAATCTTAAGCAGAACATAATAATATTACCGCGATGTAATTATTGCAAATATGATGACCATGTTATATACAAAATTTCATACACATGAATAACGGTACACTTTTAATAGCGATATTCATTTCATTTGTTATTTTTTTATCATTTTATATTTTATCTTTATTTCCTTTTTCATAAATTGTCTCTTTATTTTATTATATTTTTTTATATTATATTATATTACATTATATTTAAGGTAATTTATTTTATTATAATTCGCTAAAATGAAATTGTGTAAAAAAATTTAGATTCACCAATACACCCATTTTGAAAACCAAGAAATATAATTTTCCTATATTTTGTAATAATATATGATAAATGTTTAAACTAGCGATATTATGAAAGGCATACTTTTATTTGTAATAAACATATGTTATAAAATACAACGAATATTATGTCAATTCAGCACAAGTGCGTGCATTCGCATGACGATATAAAATATATTATGTATTGTATATATATACATGTATATCGATCAGAATCGATCACGTAAACATTTTACATATAAACATGTATAATTCATCCCATTTGTATAAATAGATATAAACAGATTTTTTCATTAACGTACATTTTTCAAGTTAGTGAACATTACTAACATATTACAAATCAAACGTTTTAATTCGTTTAATTTAATTTTTATGTTTTGCATTAACAACCGATATCGTAATTTCTAAACTTTGAAAATTGAAAAACGAATTTAGACTAGGACTGTTGACAAAATTGTCTCCCTTAAAGCGTTTAAAGTACTCTATGTATTTTTTTACGTGATTTTTACTTTTACAAAAGTAAATTCGCTTTAAAGATATACACTAAAATCAAGAGTTACATCAATTGGAAGAATTGTGAATGTACAACTTCGGTAAACTTATTCTTAAGTTAAATCTTAAGTTTTCAAATAAACAATGATACTGGGGATATATTACCAAAATTTAACATATGAGATACGTGATAAGATAAACATGACAAGGTATTTACTACTTCAGACATTATCCTGAATAGAAAAACATCAATTTATGCTTCCGAGTTAAAATTAAAGATACACGGTATCGTATTTGTTTTGTGTTATTTTTCTGCATTTTTAAACTCACAGCCATAGGCGGATAAAAAATATAATCACTCGCAAAATGTCAATTAAGGCCTCTTACTCTTTTCAATGTATAGAACTGCAGAGTTTTGTGAGTGTTCATTTATAGTCAGATCCAGTAAATTTAATCCCTTTCCTAGCTATCGCTTTGTAAATTGATAATAGACACACTAATGATCCATTTGAGATCACCGTATATATTCATGCACATTTTCTAAAGTTGTTGTGTTATATAACAAAAAATATAGATAATTATGGCCGCAATAGTTACCACAGAATTATTATCGTAAAACTAACAAAGAATAAATTATGTTCATCTAAATCTTATAACATCCTCAATCATAAGCATAAACAGTATGTGGTAATTCATTCTCCCGGTACATAAGGTTTCTTCGATGATTGGAAATTGTTGATGTGAACAGTTTTCGATGTCGAAGAGAAACAAAATTGTTAATCACGGATTTGTAGTATACGATCATATGAAGAAATGCATTATTTTAATTTGTAGCGTCCATTTGGAAAAGTGTTGTACGCTATAACATTGTTAAATTGACAATAATCGTACAGTGATCTATCGTGCAGTCTTTAGTTTCCAACGAAGGAACAAATAGGCAGCAATTCGAAGTACAACGAATATCAAAAGCAAGGCAAGGATATCAAGAGTGAAATCAGCATCGAGCATATCTAATTCCTCCAACGTTGTTTCTGGGTTTTTAAAGTGGCAGTACACCTGTAAATATATGAAATTTTATATGTATGTATATATGTGCATATATATGCATTGTTCTGAAGGAAAGTCAGATTTCTATAAATGCATATTTTGTCAAAGTATCTAATAATAATTAGTCTTATAAAGAATTTAATAAAAACAAACGAGACACATCATACCTGGAAACATTTAAGCTTTTCTCTGCCAAAGGAGTATGTGGCCAGAGCAGTTCCTTCAAAACCATATCTAATGTAGCTTAGATAGGTAATCCATCTAAGATATACTGGAATAGCGTCAAAGCTAACGAAAAAGCCGGAGAACAAAAGAAACGGTACAGACATGACAGGTGCCAAGAATACGCCGTTCTGAACATTCATTGCTGCACCAACCACTAGCCCAACCGATTGTGCAACGAAAGAAATAAGTAAACATGTTCCCAAGAACATACTGAATCGCATAATATCTGTTGGTTGACTTGTCATAAAGTACACAATCGTAACATACATAATGCAGAATATTGCCTGTAAAAAAGAAATAATATATAAATTTTCAGATGTGAAAAAGGAATACATAGCTTCACAGAGTCAAGTCACATATATCCTGCTTTTTTACCTGAAATGGTATATCTGATATGGTAATTGCTAGATAGTAGGCCTTGAGAGAATACCACCTATTAAAATTTTCTTTTAAAAGCACTGGTAGTTCTAAGGGAACTGTAAGAAATAAAATTTTTTACAAATACTATCGTAATACAAAAGAAATAAAAGAACAAATAAAGCCAATATGACTCACAAGACAATATCGTAATGGTCATAGACGTATACATAAGAAACAGCATATTAAAAAATAAAAACCCAAGGTTGCTAAGTACTTTAGCACCATCATTCCCAATATCATAATAAAGTGCGCCAATCAATAAACCTACTAAAATGTGAGCAAAAAGTCGAAGATACATAAGTGTCTAAAAAAGAAATAACATTAGAATTGTAAAATCTCTAATAACTCATGAGTCAGAGGAGTGATCTTAAATAAATCAATTGATTAACTGAATTTTGATCAACTTACCCAATCTCTTCGACTAAAAAGTAAAGCTCGTTTTAAAACAATCCAGAACTGTTGACATTCCGATGTGGGGTATCTCTCTGGCGTGATTACAATCGATTCATCAAGTAAGGCTACTTCAGCATTATCCTTTTTCTCCATATCAACCGGTATCACTACATCTACTATATAAAAATAACGATTTATATAAAAAATATAATTGGTATATATTATTTAACCCTTATTACTTTAACAGCCAGTAATGCTGTCAAATATAAGTTAGCGTTTTACTCTAAAAAAGTGATAAGGGTTAATAATTCATTGGATCTCCTTATAAACCTTGTTTCGTAATATCGTTAGTTGCGTAAGATGGGATAATTCCTTTATTATTTATGTCCTTTATTTTATCCTCTTGAAACTTTTCTTCCAAATTATTAACATCATTTTTATCTTTCATTTCAACGTTTTCGTCACGACCTTCACCTTTCGAAAACGAATCACTAGATACATTATTCAATCCTTCCGACTTATTTTCAGGGAATGGGTATCCTTCTCGAATATCATATTTTCCATTCTTTATAGCGTTCACCAGATTTCTGATGTTGTCACCGTATTCTCCGCACGATACTTCGATAACTTAGAATTGAATTACAGTAATCAGTATCTTTAAAGAATCTAGAAATACACTGATATTACAAATAGCTTACTGAAAGAAGCTGGATTGTGATAACTTGGGCAGTTGAGTCCGATATTTCTAAGAAATGGCACTAACTGCGACGTAGATCCCTGATATACACATTGTCCTTCGGCTAATGTGTATAGAGAGTCAAACATTTCGAACAGCCTAGCGCTGGGCTGATGAATGGTACATATTATTGTTCTTCCTCCTCGAGCTAAGGTTTTTAAGAGCGAAATGCATTGAAAACAAGATGAAGAGTCCAAACCACTGTAAATTGATAAAACATATGTTACTTATTATCAAACAATATTTCGAATATTTCTTAAAAAAAAGGATTCTAATAATTTTTCATTGGATTTTAAAACATTTATTTACATGAACGATCTTGAATTAATCACTTTTTTCTTCCGACTTAATCACAGGGAAAAGAATTCCGGTAGACCTTCAAGAACCGGTTAAACGCCAATTTAAGTTTTTTTTAAGTTTTAATTAATTGCATACTAAAGAATTTGTTGAAATAATTTCAGATCAGAGTGTGTCTTCATAGAAGCAATATTGTTCAACAAATATAAATAACAAAAGCGACTGACAGTTACAAGTATAGCGTATAAAAAAGAATGGTATATGCGACGTCAGTGAAAGCGAGAAAGTAAAAAGTTTTAAAAACTTGTTATTTGCGTACTTTCTCTTACTTCATCCTTTCATTTTGTCATTTAATGAAATTCGCTTATATATTTTTATCTTTTTTTTAATGCTTCACATTTGTGCATGTAATCATTAAATTTAGTAAATTATAATGAGTCTTAATATATTTTAGAATGTTAAGAAAACAAAAAAATGAAAATTGCAAATAAGACAACGAAATTCATAGAAAAATCTCTAAAAATTTGCAAAGGTAATTCCCTGACACTGACCATGTTTACATTCAAACGTTATATAAAGAGCAAAGAGGATTCTCTGATATTGATGATGGTGAAAGTGAAACTATTTGCAGGAGAAAAAGCATATCTCTTTCTGGTATGGCACATATGTATTCGCATCCGAATAGATCAACATTTCAAAAACACATCTCCTTTTTAACACAGATTCTTTATCCTTTTAAATCACATTGTACAAAATATTAAATACAATGAGATTTCCTTACCTAGTAGGTTCGTCAAAGAACATTATTGGAGGATTATTGACTAATTCAAGCGCAATAGAAAGCCGTTTTTTTTGTCCACCGCTCAAATTTGAAGTCATAGTTCGACGATGTTCGGATAGACCAAGTGTTTCTAAAATTTCTTGAATCTAATAAATACAAATGAATGGTATCATCAGGAAGTTCAACATTCATTCTCAATCCTCCATTCAGTAATATAACAACAGTAATTCTCTTGTTATCTATAGACAAAATATTTAACGAACGTACCACTTCTTCCTTCTCTGGTTTGCTTACATGTGACCCAAGTTTAAGGTTCGAAGCGACCTTCATAGCTTCAGCTACAGTTAAATTCGCATGAAGTTGATTATCTTGCATAATGTAGCATGATAATTTTCTAAAGGCACTAAAATTCCTTTCATGGCCATTCATTGTGATACTTCCTTCGGTACCTGTTGATCTAAATAAACATCCAAAATATTTTGATGTTGAATATCCATTTAATAATATTTTGATTTTGAATATCTCATGTGTATAATATCGCTTACGTTAAGAACCTGAATGACGAAAGAATATTCATAGTTATTCGAATAAATTAAATAGGAGCGATTACAAATTTTATTATCATTCGTAAGCTATCAGCTATCGTGCTTTTTGTATCTATAATTCAGGTAAGTGTCGTGATACAAGACGGCATAATAAATAATAGTTGAATCTCGTTTGCCACCTGATCGTTAGATTTAATTGGCCTATGGATGACTGAACCGGTTAGAGTTTACGAATTACGTACATATTAACTAGTATTGCCTCTCTCAAGTATATTCCAACGAAAATGAACTTTAATTTTTTGTAATCTTGACAGCTTTTTTGATAGATTTTGATATTATTTAAAAAATATACCTCTATCGTATTTATAAACGGAGAAAATTTTCGAAGAACGAAAGGAGAACAACTCACTTATATCCGGTCAGGATGTTTAAAAGAGTAGACTTTCCTGCACCGGAAGGTCCCATAATAGCTGTCAGTTCTCCAGATCGTAGTCTTCCACTGACGGATTTTAAGATTGTCTTTACATCTGAAGATTAATTAATCCACACTGAAGTAAAAGTATTAAAAGTATTTTTATGACTATGTCGAAAATTAAAGCCAAACGGCGCAGCGGCTATGTGTTAAAGTGAAAGTGCTCAGAATGTTAACCTTGCTAACATATCTAAAAATCACTGAAATCGATAAGATGTCCCCTAATTGATATAATTATCAAGGGAACTAGTGGCTATCATATCATTCTTTGCATAATCCACTATTTTTTCTCGTTCGGTAGTTTATATCGCAAAACTTGTTTTGTCATTCATCATAAGCTAAAGACTTTAGCCTTCATAGTTAGACTATCCTAATTGTAAGAATATCATTCTGCTTGTAGTCAATTTGTGCTATTACATTTCTCCTTAAAATAGTCACGTTTTCAAAATAGTCTACGATATATTTTCAATTACGTATAATTTATCATTATTATATTCTAATGCGTTATATTATTATTACCCACTATATTATATATACATATAGTGTATGTGTGAATGAATGTGAATTAATTTTTGTAAACCAACCTCACTTTGTAGGCGAGAAGGAAAAATTAATGATGTAACTATCTATCTGCTATTGCCCATATAATGCTATGTGATAAACCAGAACTAATACATACTATGACATTGTTGTTATATCACACAATACATCATAGGTTCCTACCCATGCGATGATTGTATGATAGTGGATTGTTTTGTATACCTAACAGTATTATGAAGTTAGAGTATGAAAGTATTGAAAAGTATGAAGAGTATTTATGAAGTTGGATATTACATTTGACAACGTTATGTATAAAAAACGAAATAAAGTACGCGAATTCCGTTTTTAGTAATAACAACTCTAAATAAATTATCAAGCTTTCTACTTGAATAAATACTAATAACACACATAGTTTCACATAGCAATATAATGTATGACGAAATCATCTTTTAACCTTTATCAAACAGTTTCTTAAGTCAGAATATTAGACTTTTATACAAGCAGTACATCTGAACGCAATAAAAAATTAAAATGGCAAACGCATTTGAGGTCTTGATTTTCCATTAATGTATAAACATTTGTCTTACAAATGGTAATTCATTTATATTAATTAATAAATTTGTACAATGTCATCGCCAATTTCAGTAATCGCGACAATAATTTTTTGGATATTAAAAAAAAGTCAACGTCAAACAGGCTGTTCCTACTTACGCAAAATGTGGGTTGCAAAAAATATTGCTATATACATTCACTTTCTGCAAGCGGTCATTTTCCACTTGCAGGTGTATGCATGTGCAGATGTATGTCACATACGAAACTACATAGCTAACAAGCAGTGTGAAAAAAATGCAATTACGAGAATGAACTTTGGCCTGAAACAAAAACAGCCTTTATGTTTATTTAAGACGCATCATAGTTTACTTTAAGATTCTCTAAACTCTAAACGTTACTTCTTTCGTTTATGTGACAGGATGTCCATACTCTTTAAATATCCGTAAAAACATAAACATATAACGCTTTATTACCCTATTTATAAGATTTGTATACATATTATGATGAAATAATTGATGGAGTATTATTACAAATCTCTGGTCATTGACACGCAAACAAGCCATCGCAATGTATGGTGGCTCATGAATTATTAATTAGGGAAAAGAACGAAGTTTTTGGAAATATTTATATTATTTATTATTACCCTTGCCTTTTAGCTTAGGATTGCTTCCGGCTTACATCATATTTACGGATACATTTGTATTAACTATAACCAAAACATAATTAATAAACTATAAGATGTGAGTCTAGAATATAATTTAACTAAGTAAATAACAACAAATATTTTTTAGTTACATTTCATTGTTCATTCGAGTGCAGAATACTATCATAAAATTAAAGGAAAGAAAATTTCTAGAAATATTAATTGAAACAAAATGAAAATGCTAGCCCGACAAATGAAACGGAGTTTTATCGCACAACTGCTGTAGTTGGAACACTAAGCTGATTGGAGTATAAACTGATGATAAATGGAAACAAAGACTTAGTTTTTGGAATTATCTGTATTGTTATCACCCACATTATTCGTTTTTCTTATTATATTATTGTTTCTGTTAGAGCCGAACTGCTAAAAATACTCTATTAAAAATAAGTATAATTCACAATAAAAGTTGTGTTGACCTGATTGAAATATTTAAAAAGATGTCAATAACGATCCCCTTTCGAGTAATAAATATATATATATGTATATACGATGTACTTCGGAAATCGTGATTAAAACCTTGCATCGTAACCGGTCTCTTATAAAATCTCACTTACTAATTCCTTCACTTTAGTCAACTACACTCTACAAATCGCATAACGTAGAAAGTTATTTTTTTCAGAGAAAATATCTACAAGATGACAACAAAAAGAATGGTTTAATCGTCAGCTAATTATTTTTACTTTTATAAAATCAAATATTGAATATTTTGTTTAGTTAATTATTCTACTATTTGAAAATAATATACTTGTATAGCCCCAGATACAAGTACTGTATTGTGTAAACGGCACTTTCACACAAATAATATTTACGTTCTCTTTATGACCAGTATCATCAAGAACCAGTTTAACTGTATAAATTTGACCAAAAGGGAACAAATAACGAAATTATTTTTTATATTCTTTTAATGTATGAAAGGATTTTGATTCTCGTACAATACTATAACTCATTTTTTATTTATAGAACATGAGTCCAATGATCTTCGCTACTTAACTTAGCTGCAAATAATATTTACAGAAAAAGTTAGCATACTTACTATTTTTGCTACCTTCTCGTACCCTGTATGTTAAATCTGTGAATGCTAGTTCAACCGGCGGTCTTTTCGGTAGATGCGTAATCGTTTTGGGTTGTGCTGGTACAAGTTGTAAACGAATACCTGAACCATTCCTAGGTTGTAATAAAATTTCATTGGTATTATCTTCGTGTGAACAATTCCCCTCGAGCTTCATTTTATATTGTAATCTTTTTTAATTTCTTATCTTGGCTTTGAAATGAAATTTAAGTAGCTGTTTCTCTTCTTATGGTCGATATTCGTTCAAATGAACCGACCTTTCCGCAGTATTACGTTTTCGTTATTGGATATGCATACAAATTCTCTCATCGCCTGAAAAATTATTTGTTTTCAACTTTAAATCATTTATCTGATAAGACATTTAAAATCAAATGTTATTCTTTCTTTATCACAAAATAAATATGACAAATCTTTCTTAATTAGATACATTTAAGAAGAAACTTCATTATGGATTATTGTAATTTATAAATATTTATTTTCGTATTGAAATATAGTTGTTTCATTGGCACGTAGAGCATGTGCTTCAAAAATCTTTTGTATAAAAACGTGCAAATGATACCGGCATTGTTTATGTTAATTTAGAATGACAAAATACTTAATTTCAGTAATTCTTCAAATAGCATTATTCTACTTATTACACTCGATTTGACAACAACACATCACTTGCAGAATTTAAAACTAATTAAATATTCTAAAGAAAATAAAGAATTGAAACAATTCAGGTTCAAATAGATTTCAAATAACGCGCGTTCTTACATTATTCAAGTAGTGACGCATGAGAAGTCGGTCAAAAAGAGACGACCATGACTTAGAAATAATAACTGCGTAGACCGTCGATTTTATCCTTGTATCAGAAGTAAATGCATCTCAATTTCTGTGTCCCACGTCTGCGTAGCACACGGCAATATTGTTCGAACGATTAAGAATAAAACACACACTCGCAGTTTTTACGATCACACGTATACGTAACTATGATAAACGATTTCAGAATTGCACAATTGTAATAATAAGACGATAGATCAACAGAGGAATGAAGACAAAATCCACCCGATGCTTTCTCAACGGTGTTTAAACCTCGGTGTTTCGAGACGGACTGGCTGACTCCACCATTTAGCAGCACCGCGGCCATCACCATTGACCGTCGTTGCTTTGCTGAATGTTCTTTCTCACTCTGTTTCTCTTCCATTTCTCTCTTACTCACTCCCCTTCCCTCACCACTCCCATCTTTTTAAGGACGCAACAAAGGATTATGATAGGGGGAACGAAGAGTTAATGTGATCAAAGTCGAGATCGTGCACGACATCTTTTGAGTTGTAGTCTTCTGTAATCATTCCTTTAATACTTATCCGCCTACGACTATTTAACCTATTTCGAATTACTTTTACACTTCAATTTCTTCCTGCTATTCTTTTAATTAGTCGATCATAGACTTATTAAACGTCAATTATTTTGATCACGTTACAAATTTCTATAAAAGAAACATATATAGTCACAGCCACAATGACAGTGAAGCAGTAACATTATTACAATGTTTAAAGGTTCCAGCGATTCTAAAGAAACAAGTTAAATACGGCCTCCTAATAAGTAAAGATAATAGAAAACAGTAAAGGTTGAAAAAAAATATTAAAGAATTATAGAACATAACCCTAATGTAAAACCGGAAATTTGTCAAATCCAAAAGAGAAGATTATATAGAAATAAAATAAATAATAGCAAAACAATAGAAATGAGAAAGTTTTAAAATATTCTTTCATGCAACTGGTAATACCTATTCATTCATGTATAAAAAAAATCGATATCGATTATAAATTACCAAAATCGTCATTCCGATAAAGTTACGAATTTTGTGTTATGATATTGAACTTATCTATTATCTGCATTTATCCCCGCATTTTTTTAAAACGAATAGATTGAAGCTAATCATTAAAAAAATAATGCTTTGGAATCTGATGTTTCACGTCACGTTCCATTAGCGTCATCCTATCATGTAATGTATTGAATTTAAAAACGGAAAAAACATGTAGTTCGTTATGAAAGTAACAAGATTCATTGATCGTATACCCTCGTCAGGAACGAGGTTTACAAAATTATATTAGATTACTTACAAAGCAATGTAAAACAATACCTCTTTTGATTATAGAATTTAATTAAAAATAATATTAATTACTTTGTCGAATACATGCTCATATGCCGATATCTGTATACAAACGTCATTTGACTGGATTAATATTTTGTTTAACTAGCATACAGATGAATTGTGCACAATACGTAGGTGATTAACATTGTTGTTAGTAATAAATTAACAAATTACTAATGTTATTAACATTAGTGATTTAATTAAACAATTGAGAATTTTTCCTAAAATCATCATATATTAAAATAACGTATTTTACGCTTTCAGTATCAACGTCTATCTTATTGATGGCACGAAACAAATTTTGTAATAGCGTTCTTAATAATAAACATTCCATCTTTTTTACATCTTCTTTTATATATATCTTGTAAAGTTATATTGACGACGAACAAAATTTTATCATTCTCTATGCATGTGTGTAGAAGGAACTGGTTGGGTACGTGCACACAGTCATTCCATATTCCGCGACTCGATAAATGATACAATACAGTTGATAAATGCATAAACATAAATTCAAAGTCATAAATATGATGCATTTGATATACTTATAACCATACATTTGATATGCGGCATGTAATAAATGTTGCTAATATGACTATACTCGGAAGAAACTGATGACACACTTAAAGCAAACAAGTGAGAAGATTCTAAAAAAAAATAATATAAAAAATAGCTACTAGAATCTGTTAATGACATGTCATACGACAATTTTTTCCCTAACAAATATCATTTCAATAAATATTACGATATAAATAATTTACATCAAAATAAGTTTAAAGCGCGTAAGTTGCTACTTTTTGTATCTTTTAAATTAGTCTTAAAAAATTGATTGCTTTTTACTGCCTTCTTGGACAAACTTATACAATAATAAAAATTGTACATGTGCTGAAATTCATTGCCAAAATATATGTAGTGTACTAGAAAAATGTATATTCCATTATATGTATGTACTGTGGACAATATTATCGCACGATGTTCTATGAATCTAACCGGAATAAAGGCTGCTTACACAACAAGAAGATCAATGTCCAAGCGTTCATTTGCGTTGAGTAGCTACGATAAGGATGTAAATAATTATGTATCACATTCGAAAGCATTTGATATTGATTTATTCCGTTTCCGTGAAATAATATATTGTAAAATTTACAAGAATAATTCTTTATTTTAATGATGAATAAAAACACATTCCTTACTTTAATAAGTGTAATAAGCGGTTTAAAAATAATGCTTCGATGCTAATTATATATTAAAGCATTAACATGTACATTTATGTACATATTTGAAAGGAGATATGTACACATATACATATTAAGAACTTTTCAAGTTATATTAAAGAATACGCGAAAGGAATAAGAGATATATACTGGTACATTGTGATTTTTGGAACATTATTTTATTGTCAATGATATATTATCACGTCAGAAGTTTGAGACCTCAAAGAATAGAAAAAAAGTTGACGGAACGTCTTAAAATTTTAATCACGAACACGTCTTGAGATGTAGTGATGTGACAATGACGAAAACATTGCGATTTACATACTTACCAACTGCATATCCTTTCATTTCGTATATGTATGTATATATGTATGTATACCAGCGTATCAATCTTATATTTCTCAAAAATAATATCAGTATTAAAAAAATATATATGAATAATGCGCTAATGACACAACTTTTGTAATTACTTGTATTTTAAGACTTAGTATGCAATTATTAAATCAAACAGTAAGAAATACTTATTAGAAGCTTGCGAGATCATTTCTGAAAAACGTTGATAGTAGCTTTTATTAAGTAGAAACTCACCGATTATTTTCATTGATAACTAAATTGATGTGTCTATTCTGTTTTCCACTTTTCACCAGCATTAAATTCTTGTTATCTTTATGAGTAGATTTATATTGATATCAACGTAACAACCCAATTTTCTAAAAGAGCAAAAATAAGTTGTTAATTCTAACAAGTTTAATACACACAAAATCTTATATAAAATTGTAATGTAAGATAATCAATTAGGACCAATATAAGAAAAAAATAATGTACGGTAAAATAATGAGGTAAATGTATTAACATTTACAAATTATCAAAATTATCAAGTACATCATATTAGGAAGCAGACAAAAATGCTAGTTATAGTAACATATATTCTACCACTTTTATTAATACTGGTTTTTACATAATTAATAAGGATTTCATGAAATTTACGTATAACTGCACAGAAATATTAAAATTTAAGTTTGAATATTTTACTAAATCACCATACTCACTAATAAAGCGAAAAATAAACGTTACCTAAAACTAACTTTTAATAAATAAAAATATCTAAAAAGCTATTGTCATAAGGTCATACGTATACATTATCAGATTTGTGAAAACGATTTAAGCGTAGCGGAAAAATGATGAATAAATTTAATCAAATCCTATTAATGGGGAATTTCCATTCTGTATTTCGCTCAATTGTCCCTGACTGAATTGACTAGAACAACGCACAGAAGCATATAAATTATTTCAAGCCTTCCAAGAAGGCTTAATAAAACATGATCAAGTGTTTTAATTCAAATAAGACGAAAAAAGATTTAAATATTTACTTAGTAGTTACAATACCACACATTACATGCATTGTTTTTCAATCGTAAAAACTCGAGGTTATGTTTAACAAAGTATGTATTCACTTTTTTTCTGTTTGTCTATATATCTAATTTTCCATACGTGTATGTATCCCTATAAATAATATATCCTTGTCGATACTTACCAATGCATGTAGATTTCACACAAGTCGTTAAGGTTACAGGAAATAGAAAAACACAAAAAAGATATATATATATATATATATACACATATATATAACAATTTTATGTTACCAGTACACAGTACGACTTTCCATAAACCACCTCATTCGATAGTTGAACTGATCTACGTTTTGACTGTATGGTCGTCTGATCAATAATTAGTATTTCCATCCTAAAATTCGATCAGCGGATTGGTCAATGATAAGATTATGGAATTCCAAACTTCGATACTTATTTTTCCCCTTCCTGAATCTCCGTTACATTCACCATAGGTACTTATCATCCCATTTGTCTATTTTACTTATAACATTCATTCGATCCTTTAATATGAAAGTCATTAATATCGCCAAACTATCACAATTTTTTTGCTTAACACTAATTCAATCGGTCAGTCGAAGAAATATGTAAATTATTTATATAAATTATAATAATTATGCGTGAATATTACTTATACATACACAAAAACTTGGGATATAATAATGTAATTATTTGAGGATAAAAAGTATACACAAAATTATATATTACAAATGTTTATTCTTAGTAACTTTTATTTCATGTAGTTAGACCACTAAAAAATGTAAAAACGTTGCAGCCATTAGCAAATTTGGTTTACTTATATAGTAATACAAATTTCCCAAGTCACACCACGAGGAGGTTGCTGCAAATAGTGACTCGCCCTAACTCCAACGGGCCCATCCACCCTTCCTTTGCAGAAAAACTTGACAACCTGCGGTAAAAATCATCGCAGTCTATTAACCGTTTATTCCAATTGGAACGAACGGTTTACAAAAAAAAATGGACCTACCCGAAAAAGAGGTAGAGGTGCTAACCATCCTCTAAACTCTTTTAAAGCTATCTCTTAACTAAAACTTATACTAAACCCTATCTAAAATCTAAAAATTGAGCTAATCCCTAATGTCCCTAGCTAATGAACTAGATAGGTAGGAGATAGATGTGTACAATCGCGTAATTTATATGTTATTTAATGGCATACTTCTTAATAAAAGAAGAGCCAGCGATAACGGTAGAACGATGCGAAACTATATAAGAAATCTCCATACCATGGGAGATTGTACTAGTTTAATTACGTTGCACACCACGCCCGATTCGTCGTCTCGAGGATACAGGGAAAGGTAGAATCGTAAATGAAATAGAAACAATAATTGTTGCTATTCCATTCACACGCAAATTTTGTAGACGAGACAAAGCTAGGAAACTGCGTTTCTCTGCGTTGCAGAGATATTAATGTTTCTCTTGCTTCTGCTCATTTACAATAAGCAAAGATCCCCTAATGGGTTACCGATTTTACACGTGTGATCCCTCCAGCCCAATTACTAAGAATTGTATTAAAAATATTGAGGAACAGCAGACTATAAATCTGCCGAATCACCGCGTAAAACGGGTCATGTAATGGTGGTGCACAACACAGTAATCTTCGAATTCCAGAGAATTCGATTATTACCAAGTGCAGCACAAATTGTATCTTTGTGATCGTAACGCTTCAGAAATAACCGCCAAAAGCCCTGTTAGATTTGACTGCGTCAAAGCAACAAGGAAAATGGCGGCGATTTCCGTTTTGCCTTACTTTCAAAAAGTATACAATGTTCACCTTACAGACGTATAAATAGAAGGAAGCGAAATGTGAAAAGGGGACTTACGATCGTTCGGGAGTCACAATGAAACCAAACTGCACCACACGAAAGACGCGAAACACGCGGTGGACGCGAAAAATTAACACTAACATATAGAACGACGCGATTACACGGAGTCTAGCTTGAACACGATACTATAAATTGAAACAAAATAAAAAAAAAGGTGAAAAGGATGATGAAAAAACGAACTATTATGATTAAAAAGAAATAAAATCATTCCTTGAAAGACACAAGAATTATTGAACAAGATCAAAACGACCTTTTACCAAGATAGTTCAAGCTAAACTGAAATGAAGAAGTCCAACGGTTGCCTAGGTGGATTGATAGTGCTGCCACCGGAAGTCGATATTTCTACGTTTACTACAGCTTATATATAAAAATATATAAAAATAAGAACAAAATCATAGAAATAAAATGTACAATATATTTTAATTTTATTTGTTATATGAATACGTTTATAATCTTCGCCAAAATGAAATGACGAAATAATTATTTCTACTTCTAGAGTAAAATCCTTTTTGTATTGCCTGATGGACGCGACATCTATAAATAATCTATGTAAACATCGACGAGAAAGTTCGTTGGTAGAAAAAAAAACAAAAAAAAAAAAGAATAGAAATACGAGTAGTTTCTGATTTCGTTCTTAGAAATATGTATTCACAATGTTTCCAGATATATAATTTGTTTTTCTTTTTTCTTACATTTTTGTTCAGGCTTAAATAAAATTACAACAGGTTGAGGATAAAAATGTAAGTTACATTAGATGTTGTTTCCCAGGATATAATAATAAACACAGTTCATTTCTTAAATTTTAATATGTTTTAATTACGCTGGAACAATGATAGTACTTACATGCTGTTTCCATCAATGGTATGCGTGAATATAACTTTTTTGTTAAAGATATAGGTATACATATAAGAAAATAGGAATTCGATTGTAGTGTTAAAACAAATATCAATAAGCTTCTGTTCATAATACCTAGGAAATGAGTATTCAGTTAACGATTTACTTTTGCAATATTGGCTTTAATAATTTAAAAAAAATTACTGAACATTGCTTGAAACCCCTCTTAGATGTAAATTTGTATTACGTAGACGAGGGAACGGATATGAATACCTGGGGAGATCCAGTATATCTTTTGTTCAGTTTTTGAGGAGAAAGTGTATACATTAACGTAGCCGTCTAGCTTCTCTTTCGGATTCTAAGAGTGTTAGAATGTCTCCTTCTCGTACAGGACCCTTTACATTTCTGATTAACTGTCGATTTTGTTCGTTCAAAAATTCAACTTTGACTTGAGTACATTGTCCTTGGGATCCTGTTCTGCCAAGGACTTTCACTACCCTTGCACGAACTATAGGTTTCTCCATGATTTTAAATTTCCAAACTTTTTGAAACTCTGATGCGTTATTGCTCAGTGGACTGTGACTTTCGCAACGAATTCTATAAACTGCACTTACCAACTTAATTACACAATTTCTAATAGAATTTGAGAATATATATATTCAATAATATTCGAAGTACTTATTATGTGGTAAAAAACATAGAATATTTGTAGAAAAGAATTAACGTTACAATTTTGACATGCTCTAGTGAAATAATTAATTTTCATATTTTACAGCATTCTAATCTTAAATTGTAAGAAATGAAAAACTTAAAGACGCTTTACTTTGGCAGCATTGCTAAAAGCAAGCTTAAAATAATTCTATTCCTCCATTAGATTGGTCGCTTATGCACCACGTGCTTCTGACGAATTCTTTCGGCTACAATTTCGAATTCTATATTTCAAACCGTTATCGATATCCAGTACGATTACATTTTTGAATAAAGGTAACATCGTTGTGTTTTTACACATTATACAGATGTTTTTATTCATTTGTGCTTTAGTATAAACGTGTCATTCTTTGCTCAGAACACGAAATATTATATTGGAAATTTTATTTCGCAAGGATTTGTAATATCCTCCTTCCCGCGTGTACATATCGTTTCTCTTTTTTATACACATATTTTTATTTGTTTTTGATGTCGCACACACAAACGCACAGCCTTACACACGTATACTTTCTTGTTTATATAAAATTACAATACTTGAAAAAAGTGTCATGAATTGTATGCGATACATGGTCGGGCAATATACATACATTGTACATTGTACGTGTGGAATATGTGTCCTAAAAGCGAGAACGTCTTAATTAATTTTTTTATGCTGCGTATCTACATTATGTATATGCAAACGTGATATTATGCTATTCAAGTTCTTTAACAGCAGTTTGAGAGTTCTGCTCGCAAGATGGTCACGTGCAATTAAAAATTTGCTTGTTCGTTATTACAGTCTCAATTCTCGCGAGCCTTGAACACAATACGCGCGGATTCGTGTAAACCTAACATTTTGTTCGTGTAAACCACTAAACCTAACATTTTACCATCTTTACATCTGTTAATAATTCATTCAGTCGCGAATGCAATTACGCAGCATTATACATAGAAAAAATAATCAATAACTTGTATCATAAGAAACAATGAACCGATAATAAGAATGAATGGTAAACGAATATGAATTTTATCCAATTTCAATTCATTGTACCGATATTACGTACGTTTAAACCTTGGTTCTACATAATATGTTGGTATATATTTTTATGAGCAAAACTACTAACAATATAGAGCTGACTATAGTATGGTAGAATTAAATAGTTTATTTTGGTTTTTGAATATTTTACTTTTGTTATGTTATAAATGCGAACCAAGGTCTAAACAGATATTCCACTCTTTATTTTCAAAACATGATAACAGTATACGTGATAACATAACTGTTATCTTATTGTATCTATTCAATTTCGATGTCCTATTACTTCATGTTTATTAATCCTTACATTTATACCATTTTATATGTACATCTCATAGAGCTTGTCTTTAAGCATCAAACAATGTTTGTCGATACTGAATCACAGACATTCCATATTATTATTACTAGAACGCATTTGGAATGAAATATAAATGATCATATTATATCCAAATTTATGGTAATGTCGATTTTAAACCTTGACAATTTGATTACGGTATAATGTTCATTATTAATTGTTTTACCATGGTAAAATTGAAATAATAACAAAATATTCGCATATAGATACATACTATGTATACTGCAATGCGTCGTTGTCTCTTGATTATATGTTTGGTTAATTTGCTTATTTACATATAACAGTAAGTAGAAATATAAATGATAATTATACAGCAAATCTAAGAATAAGGAAATTTTTGGCCTACTCCTATCTCTATCCTTACTCCATGATTCACAAATTGTTTCGTCGCATACTGTATTAGCTGTATGCAAAGTCACTGGTTTAACACTGGTTTATCATTCAACAAACAGTCTGATAATTTATGATCGAATTAATTCTTAAATTCCAATAAAGAGAAATAGATTGATATTTTGATTGATATTACATCGAAAACAACTTGACTAAGAGTAAAGAAGAACAACTTCCTGGAAAGATTTTAAACATATAGAATGCCTGTAATAAGTACTGTCATAATTATGTTGCAATTACATTAAAGGTAATAAATATACATTGGAATACAATTAATATAATTCGCCTCTACTATAAAGATAAAATACGATAATAAGTTTGCTTTAAACCAAAAGTACTAACAGTAAGTCAGATTTATATTTGATATTGAAATATAAAAATATTTATATGATAATACTTTAATCTACATATATTATTTCTGCCCAGAATTGAGAAACTCATCAAATATCTATAAGAGATTAAGATTATTCTGACCCCAACCGTGTGATTACATATTATGATTATGACATGACTACATACATATTACAAAACGCCATGACATGAGATCTAATTTAAGTAAGTCAAAGAAAAAGTCTATAAATTTTTTGTTTTTTCCTTCCGCTTTTTCTTTTTCAGTCCTTGAGTAAATGAACCCGTAGCGATAAGAACAATGCATAGGCCGTGAAAAAAATTCTTGTAAAAGTTCCAAAAACCAAAATAATCCTGTTAAAGTCATACTCACATTCCTAATTTGTTTTTTTTTCATTTTTAATTTTAATTTTTTCTTTTCTTTCTTTTTTTTAATAATATACTCCCTTCACCTCGTTAATTAAACGACTATATCGTAATAAATATAACAATGTTTAGCATTCCAGACTTAGAAGCAAACGCACAGGCAGCTAGTGATTGGTCAGGTGTGAGCTTTTTACAGTATATGTTTTATCATTTTATCTTTATCGCTTAAACGTTATAATTATTGAATTATCTATAAATGGAATGACAATATGGATAAGGATTGCTCGCGATCTCGTAAGAAATC
This sequence comes from Bombus fervidus, assembly GCF_041682495.2. Taxonomy (NCBI): domain Eukaryota; kingdom Metazoa; phylum Arthropoda; class Insecta; order Hymenoptera; family Apidae; genus Bombus; species Bombus fervidus. The sequence goes on from NC_091524.1 coordinate 1,274,846, forward strand.
ATTTAGTACAAATATGTGTTTATAGGTATCTCGCCGATATACCTAAGTATCGGACATACATATGTAAATTAATTTTTGGTACTTCAGTGTTTTCGGCTAAAACTTCTTTTTGTCCGTTGGATTTAAACGATTAGTGGTCGTTTATCATCAATGGTATATCTTCGAGGTACCTCCCGCATAGACTAATCGTAAGTGAATGTAGTGACGTAAATATCTATAAGAACAATAAAGAATCCGTTCTAATTTTCGTGATTTGTAAATTCTATTGCTTATCTATCAAAAAAAGTCTATGCTGTCGCGTGGTGCACACGCGCTCGTTGGAGGGACCATGAGTCTTGAATGGGCCTAAGGCTCCTGGCGAGTTTGTAATAATTGGCTATAAATGTTTGCACTTCGATTGAGAATGTATAGTACCAACAGTGGTCTCTTTTCGGTCTATTATCGATGATTTACAATTTCAATATAATTCTGGCGCACTCTATTGTGTTAAAAATGCCTAAACTATGTTCTTTTATGCGTACCATTCGTTTGTGTCTACTATTGTTAGTCGTCTCACTTGATCGTATGAAACAACATACGTATCTCTTTGAGTTTGCGTGAAATATGAATGTTTTCTTCAACATTTACAATTTATATTTACATGGCAGAAATTACATTAATTGCAATTGATATTGGAAATGCGTTATTGAGAATCAAGGCTTTCTTTTAAACTTCGGTTCTTTCGAAAAAAATTCGAGGCAATGAAGCACTGTACACCCTTCATAATAGAACGTTTTAAAGGCGATTTTCTCATTTGCAACATGAGCATGTAAATGAGATGATGAATTCCGGTAAGTAGAAAGTAGAAAATCTTAATAGTTGACGGCAAATAAAAAAGAAAATATTTCATCGCGCCATTTTCAGGCATGTACCTATGTTATGTTATTTTGATACATAAATGTCCGGGTATTTCTATTTTCAAAGAAAGAATCGAAATTTAGAATCATAACCGCGAATCTAAGAAGACTTGTCAGCTCTCACGTTCGGGCTAGATTGAGGTAAAACGAATATTCCTAACACGATGACAACCAAGTGATCATCGATTATATTCGGCCACTGTGTGTTTTAACGAAGAGATCGTAACTTCAGTCTCAGTACAAAGTAGGCGATCACTCTCAAGGTAAGCAAAAAACCTGCCAACGCAACGGCATCTAGCCAGAAGACAGCGTTTTGCATCGACATTTCTTCCAGGAACTTCGTCGGGCTCTTGAAGTGGCAGTAAGCGTCAGAACACTTGAGCTTAGCACGATTATAACCATATACAGAAATCATGGCACCTTCAAAGCTGTACCTGACGTAACTCACGTAAGAAAGAAACTTGAGATATTTTGGAATGGCATCAAAATTGACGAAGAAACCGGAGAACAGAATGATGGGCACTGACGATACAGGGCCAATAAATACTCCGCTCTGCAAGAAGGATAAAATTTGTCGTTTCATTAAGGCCCGAGAGATGACAATAAATAACGCAAAAGCAAATTTTATAGATTAGAATATAAAACAGTACCTCTACACTCATCGCTGCACCTATTACTAAACCGATGGATTGCGAAACTAACGCTGTTAATATACATATAGTTAAATACATCATGAATCTATTTGTTTCCAATGGTTGCGACGTCATGAAGTATACGATAATGACGTATGCTATAGAATACACTATCTACAATAAAAATAACAAACACGTTAATTGAAATGAGTGTTCATTGAAAACATAAGTGTTGAAATAAAAAATCTTATATGTACTTACTTGAAAGGGTACATCAGCTAAAGTTCTCGCAAGATAATAAGCTTTCACAGAATACCAGTAATTTAAATGTTCTCTCACGAATACAGCCATTTCTGTTGGAACTATATCAAAATACGTTGTTAATACATATAGAAAGACAAGGCTTAAGTATTTATCGTGTAGTTCACTTACACGTAAGAATCGTAGGCATCATAGCAGTGAACATGAGAAACATCACCGTAAAGAAGACGCAACCGGCATTGCTCATTACCTTCGAGGCCTCATTGCCGATGTCGTAATAAATTGCACCAATGAGGAATCCAACGATTATATGGGAAATCAGCCTTACTCTCGTTAATGTCTACGATAAAAATGATAAAATATCGTTAAGCAAACGAAATATTACTATTAAACAAGGCTGTGTGCAAGTATACTAACCATGTCTCTTATTTGCGACAAGAATATTCTTTTAAGAAGGATCCAAAATTGGGTACAACTATTCGTTGGAAAGCCAACTTTTTGTTCTATACTCTCCGCACTGTCCAACAAAGAAGTCGTACAAGAAATTGGTATGTTGATTACTGTCCCGCCATTCGGTTGCTTTGTCACACCGTTTGGTATTAAAGCAGATTCAGATTTTGTTTCTTGCTGCGGCGATTCTTTTGCGATATCATTCGATACAGTTTGCACTGCATTTATCGTAGCTTGATGTTGCTGATAATTAGCACATCTACCGTTATTTACTGCCATGACTAATTTGTGCACGCATTCTCCGTGTTCTCCACATGCCACTTCCATAACTAAACGAAATTATTTTTCCTTTTTTTAATGAAATTTGAATGTTATTCAAGTCTTTAACTTAATAATTGCACCTACCGTAATCCGCTGGATTATGGTAACTAGGACATTCCAAGCCCATTGACGATAAAAAAGGTACCAGGCCACCAACGTTTCCTTGATATATACACTGGCCCTCGGCCAAAAGGTACAAATGATCGAACATTTCAAACAGTCGAGCGCTTGGTTGATGTATCGTACATATAATAGTCCTTCCTAAGATATCGCAGAAATGAAAACATTTATCAAACAGTAGACAGCATTACTAACTATGAAATAGTGATGATTTCATATTTAAGAAATTCGTTGCCACAATTACCTCCTCTGCTTAACGATTTGAGCAAACTTAAACATTGATAACAAGTCGAACTGTCCAAGCCAGAAGTTGGTTCGTCAAAAAACATCACCGGAGGGTTGTTAACAAGTTCCAATGCAATCGATAGCCTTTTTCTCTGCCCTCCACTAAGACAGTGGGTTTGTGTATTGCTCGCGTCGCTTAGGCCGAGCGTTTCGATGATTTCTTCGATCTGCGTTAAACATTATTTTGTTCAAATTATTATTTTAAGTGATTCGGCTATTGTTTCTGCGTTTCATTTGTTTCCAGAGTTTCGTTTTTTTAACGTACCACCACTCTCTTTTCTCTCGCGCTGATGTCTTTTCCTAATTTTAAATTAGCCGAAACAGTCATTGTCTCATAGACCGTTAAATGAGGTAAAAGACGATCGTCTTGCATTATGTAACAGGACATCTTTCGAAATCTCCTCAGATTCCTGTCCTTTCCGTTTATCAAAACAGAACCACTCAAGTGGGATGTTCTGAAAATATAGAATACCGTGATGTTTTTTTTATTCAACTTATATTTTTTTGTCTCTTAACATTATATAAATTGTTTGGAAACGTAACTCACTTATAACCTGCCAAAACGTTCATCAGTGTACTTTTTCCAGCACCTGAAGGACCCATGATAGCGGTCAGTTCTCCCGATTGGAATTTGCCGTTTACGCATTTTAAAATTGTTTTGTACCCTGCAACGTAAAATACCATAAGATTCATCATCTTTTCTTGCTTCTTTATTTTTTCGTATTTTCCTATCTCTCCCTTTTTGTACAATATTTTGACGATTTATTTCATATCTCGCATTGACAAAATGGAGTTAAAATCTTGTCAAATTTACTTGTTTGTGAAGGTAAAATACAGAAATTTCATTAAAGGGCAGATTTCGCGAGTGCCTAGATTCTCTAGCTGTGGCCTCTTCACAACCTAGTCCAGCTGCACCTGTAAGGTACATTTGGGCCGAAACAGGAGATGAAACAGCCTATACATTCCTATTAATTATTTCAGTTAGGTTGTTGTTGAACATATTTTTGAGCAAAGTGTTTACAGAATGCGCTTCTATGCACCAATATTTATACATATAGTTCTTGTTCGTTATGTTTCTTACGTAATGTGTCGTTCTTTCGAAGACCAACCTCTCTTTCTGCCTTCGGATACGCTGTACGCTAGGTTCTTGAACTCAACGTCAACCGGTGGCCTCTTCGGTAAATGCGTCAATGTTACTGCCGGCCTTTTGCCATCTTGTCCTGGACTATGATTTGGTACTTTTCTCGCGAACATACTACTGCTACACATTGCAACTGCGGTACCATTAGACGCACTACCATTGCAATTGCAATGGAGATTATTTTGCGAGCCACTGGAATACAAATAAGAAAGTATTGCAGCATTTACCCGTATTTCAAACATTTCGAGCATTTTGGGCACTTCAGATAATTCAGCTCAATTGAAATAGCTTGAGGAATAGATATTTTAATTCAACTAATTAAATAACTGTTGGTTTTCGTTTTCACGAAAGCGATATTTAACAAACTACCAGAGTCAAACCATAAGTCAAACTACCAGAAGAAACAATTCACTCTAGTCCTACTTTAATAATTGTTAGATTTTTAGTTTTCTTCTTTTTTACATTTTTTTGTCTCGCTTTAAATATTAGCCCGGTTACGGTAAAGTTAGAACATGGCTAAGTCTTTTATCCTATGCCTGCGAACGTGGCTTGCATGGGTGTAAAATGAATTTTAGAAGCTACGCGATGTTAAGCATACGATGTTCATCGCATCTGTAATTTAATCGCTCATTTCATTCTAGTTTTAAGGTTTCAACAAAAATAAGGATTAATCGATATCGCGATCGTATGTACTGTTACCAAAGGGATAATCAGTTAAATTTTTGTAAACAAATTCGAACGATTTTGTGTACTTATGAATATACATTAAATATAATTACCAAAAATCTGACTTCGTTGATTTTTGCTTATATTTTTATTTTCACATCATTTAATTCGAATGTAATGTGTATTTTTGCGAAGGACCACCTGAAAAAGTCAAACGTACCAATACTTTTCCCATATAATTTAACAATAAGTATCTAACCTTAGTTTAAAAACTTTGCGCAGTTTTACTTTGTGAACGACAAATTATATTGATGCTTTGTGAAAGCCTTAAAGCGATCAATGGGAAGACCTTGAGATCCGTTTTAGTCGTATTTGGGATATATTAGTTCGCGTGTTCGATGTTCACTCGATGACCGCGGTGGTCTTTGTTATACATTCTCAATCTAATATATCCAATAAAATTCTGCTTGGTGTATATGAATAGAACAGAAACAGATAAACTCAAACTAAACTAAAATCTACGATTATCCTTCCCTATTATTAGGCACCTATTTAAAAATGGTTATTCGAGCACATAATTAATCACCAAAGTTGGATCTAAGAATATCTCAATCTAAAAATGAACAAAAGTTGATTGTACTACATATGTATGTAAAACTTCAACATCAATTTGCAGTATTGAATCCTTAATGAAGGTGCAGACGATTATGCGTATACATTATACATTGATCTTCTGCTAAGATTTAGTAAAATAAATAATTTTTGTGCACAGAAAATATTAAATGAGAAGCAGTATTACAATATAAACTGCTTAAAAAGATACCTTTGAAACGTAATATTAAAAAGACGTTCATCGAAAAGAGAGTAACCTTTGCAATCACGCTATCCAATCTTTTTTATAGAAAGATTTGCACACGATGTAGTTTATTACGCAACTATCGACCACATTATCCCTTATTTACATTAGTTATAAAGAATGTATCGATGCGGGACTATCAGAAAGCTTAATCGCCAAAAGACATACTCGTTCTTATATTTTCGTTTTTTAAGGGAAGCCCGTACGAACGACTGACAGAATTTAAAGTAGACCTGCTTTTTCACCTCCTACATATAAACTTTTTGTTAGATACATCGAAGTCGAAGTCGAATTTGAAATCCAAATGAAACTTTCTAAGAATTTATGCTTAAAAAATTGTTCAAGTGCTATCTTTTGCGTAATGATTAGCGATTATATAGCATACCTGAGAACAGCATTGTTCAGACTCTCCAAATGCAATGAAGGTGGAGGCGATTTAATGGTCACCTGATGACTTCCACCTGGAATGAACTGTACCTGTTCATCTCCACTGTATCTAGATCCTCCTCCACCAGCCAGAGCGAGATTCTTTAAATCTGCCATCATCTGTTGATGCTAGAACCATAAATTTGCCAATTACATCTCATCCCGTTGTAAAAGTTACAGCGATTATAATTTGTTTGAAAATTGTTTCTAGCGTCAATATTGATTGAATTGCTAAATGAAAGAACGAATAGTTTTAAATAACCTGGCAGCAGTTCCTTTTATATAAAATATCTTGTATTATTTAACATTATTTTATAATAAATAATGAATAAATTATAAATAAATGATACTTATCGTAAAACGAACGTAAAAGGATATAGCAAGAATTTCTGCGCAACATCCATGAATCACACGCATTTGAAGCAAGAACTTTGGAATGGTCGAAACGAGTTTGAGAACAAAGAACTTTTCCTTCTTGCCTGTAGAGCAATATTTTTCATTTTTTTTCTTTTTAGGACTTATTGTCGCATTACTAGACAATAAATCCTAACATTATCTGTGGCATGGACAGAAATGAATAAATCTTGTTCTAATCGATGAATAAGGGAAGAGATATTAAATTCAGACAAAGAAATATTAAATTCTTCCTTTCAAGTTCATTTTAACTGTAATGTTTTGCCTTCTAAAGGAGAGAACATTCATTCTTCTCTTACGCTCGATAATGACAGAAAGAACGAAATTCGAACACACGTGTTACTTTCGAAAAATATGATAACGCACTTATAATTATCGGACAATATTACAACTGAATTGAATTTTATTGATTAGCGATGCGATAATCGAGTACTTTCTTGTCATCTAGATCGATAGAATAAATTTACAATTAGATGCGATAAATGAAATAACCTGAAATGAAATAACACATGCTAAATATTCCGATAGATTTCAAAACATGTGGTTCAGAACATACAAATATTTGTTTCGATGAATTCAATTTCGATGAGAATGAACGCTTGTTGCTACAGGTAGTCAAATCTTAATCTCGCTAATCGATCGATCGGTCGACATGATCCGTAAATCGATAAATTTTTAATTGAACGTCGCTTACAATTGTTTTTACAAGATATCTACTTACGTATCTATAGATTTAACAAGTAAATGAAACACCTTCGCATTAGAACGAGTTATCGTTGGTAACGATCGATCGAGCCATGATCGTTACAAATACTCGTTTAGATGGTCAAGAATCATATTTTTGTCATTCGGCCAACAAACTCGTAGACGGATTATGATACTAAACTTTTCTGCATAAATCGGTCCCGATCGTACAGGGTCAATGCCCAATGCATCTCTCGAGCATCGCGTTACTCTCGACAGATCTTTAAACGAGCCTGATAGAAGGGCGACTATACTTCAATTCCAGCAAATGTCTTGATGAACACATGTGATGCGTAGAATCATTGCGATGAAGCATGCTAGTTACAACATTGATTCAACGCATACAATGATCTGTTTATCACGTACATATTATCAACATACATTTTACATCAAATTTATTTTGTTGAAATTTCGTGAACAATTTCAACTCCACGTGGCCCAGTGAATCTACCTACACAGTTGCTTCTAAGAGGAATAAGATTGAGACGAACAACATCAAGAATTTAACCTTCTACATCGAAAACAGGCCGCAGTGGTCTGCCAAGATCAAAACGAATGTCATCATTACCTTTCTTTGTTAACTCGTCTTTGTTAACTTACTGTGATTGATAATCCATTCTCATCGTCGCATTCTACGATGCGACAACCGATTTACACGCGAGTGTGTGTAAAAAGAATGAACTTCCTTTTTTAAATCTTTCTAACAATATGTATAATCCCATTCTATCACTGATATATATTAACTATACGATTATAAACATTGCAAGTGCTGCACTAAATATATCGAACATGTGTTTTAATGGCAGTCTTAAATAGGAGAAATATTAAAAAAGGTTGTGAAATTAAATAGGTCATGAGAGGTAATATGTGAAGAAAATGATCCGAAACCACACAAGTTGTGTGTCGTACTTGTAAAGTTATGAATTTTTTAACACTGGAACTGGCCTTGATTTTATTTTGCTACCTTTCATAAATCTGCACTTTCGATTTCGATAAAATAGTGAATGAATAATAAGAAAAAGAAAAAGGAAGAAAACGAGGATATACGAGTTGTGAGACAGGTAGACAAAAGGGGATGGGTTAAACCTTCAAGTAGGATAAGAGGGCCGCGCGTACAGTGTATGAGTTAAAAATTTGTGAAAGTGTCCGAACAAGCGTTATGATCATTATAAATAGAGTGAACTCACCATCGGTCGAATTTAAATTTAGGTATCCTAACAGCGTCCGAAATCATACCCCGATGATGACGCTGTGCATTCTCTGCCTCTCCGCCCTTTCTTTGATCGCTGCACTATACACAACGGTCGTGTTTCACAAGAAAATAGTGATCACACGGCAATCACAGTGGAGCAGCCCGGTATATACATAGGCTAGCTAGGCCGTAGTGGATCGCTACGATGCGTCTTTGATCCTTGTCTTGGCTTTTCCAATGATCGATGAGAAGATTTTCAAATTGCAAGGCCGCATTCGTTTTCGAAGAAAGAGTAGTATTCGGTAGGATCGCGATTGTCTCCGTTGTGCGTACACGCATAAGCGAAAATCGAATCGCGAAACAACTAAACGATCCGCAGTACTGTATCCACTGACAGCAGAGAGAAACGATCGCAACACTGTCCAGAATCAGCTGTCGTACTATGCACCATCGTTCGCCTCTACCAACCAAATGAACTGAGCTGTCCGACTCGAAACCAGGGACGACTACCGTCGTCGGAACCCTCTCCCACTTGCATGTTTCTCTTCCGTCTCTCGATTTCGAGGTCTTGCGAGGTTCTAACCACGCGATCAGATTTGTAAGTGTTCTACGCTTTGCGTTATCCTTTCATTACCAATGACTCAGGATATTTTCTTCTATTCGCCATTACCTCTGACAACAGTAAAATGCCATATGGAAGCACATTCATTTCTCTCCAGCCTATTTCCACTATTTTCTCTGATAGCTACAATTCTTCGATGTATCGCAACTTCCGTGAAAACCGAAAATACCGCGAATACATAGGACTAACGACGTAGAACCAGATGTAGGACATTTACTTCTTAATTAACTGACTCTGCCTGTGTCATCAAGTTGAAAAATTACACTTTAGTCTCTTCCTTGAGTTCTTTGAATTTTTTTTAGGAGAAGGAAAAACCAATGACTATGGAATATTTTGAATGCTATTTTTCGAAGGCGGATATAATGATATAATACTCGATATAATGATAGGAATAAATGAAACGGTAGAATATCTGTTTGTAATTTGCGTGCATGATACGCAGTACAGTTTGAAGGCCAAGCATTAACTTTTCTTATCGGAGTGTCATGTTTGTGAATTACTCGAGAAATGATAGACAGAGTTTTGGTGCGCGCGTTTAGAAGTTCGATGACAGTTTCAAAAGTCTGGCCGTATAGGTAGGGCTTGCGAACAAGGTAGCACGTTCCTGTTTCTCCTCGCGCATGCACAATAATGTACCATATTGTCATAGGGTTGAAATTTCCATGGACGGTTCTGCAAATTTCGACCATGTCGAAATCTATATTTCGTGGCGTGCAAAAGAGAAAGGGCTACATAGAGAAAGAGAAAGGAGCGAATTATATTAGAAGAATTGAGATAGGGAATAGGTGAACGAGACGCGATGTTTCAAGAGGGAGCAAGAAAGAAACAAGCAATGGAGAAGGGAGAAAGAGTTACCACATGCTGTGGGTCGATAATCTAGCACTAGCTTCACGCTCGGTACAGGTGTACCCGTAACTCGGTACATCTGTACCGAAGAAACGCAGTTCACTCATCGCCAGTGCGAAGAGAGAGTGAGAGAGCGTAAGAGAGAGAGAGAGAGAGAGAGAGAAAGACTAATGTATCCGTACCCAGACGATCGTAGACAAGGGCTACTGCACTTATGAATGAAAATCGAAGTTTAGGTTCGGTTCTGACGCAAACACATACATGCTTATCTACTGTCTCTCTGCATTTTCGCATGCATTTCAGCCGCTTTTAGATACTGTACTGCTATCGGACAGTATAAATCACAATCTCCTATACGCGATTCTTCCATATCTTCACCGGATTTTTCTATGAGATGAATAATGCTTTTTCTACTTCTTACACAGACGAAACATCAAACGTTTTGATGTTTTTCGTTACATCTGGAAGAAACGTAATATTATATTTAAGATTTTTCCTTTTCTCACAAGTCAAACAAATTTTACTACATGATGCTTTGTTTTCGCTGGTGTCATCGTTTGTGGAGAACGCATCCAGTTTTCTTCCATTTTACTTCCTACAAGCAAATGGACTTTTTCTGTAGATTCCTATCATTTTTACCCAAATTGTAGACACTAACTTTCGATTTTCAAACTATGGAAAGTTAATCTAGAGAATTGGAAATCCCGCGCTACATGTATTCTGCTAGCAGCAGAATATTTACTAAACAGCCACTCGACAAACGTAGTCTTTTGCATTGCATGTTAATAAAATTCTAACGATAGATTGTATCTCGCTTAAACTGTTTAAAGAAGCCAACTATTGACTCGCGTTAAGGAAAGTATGAATGATAATACAAATGTATAAAATAAAATGGTATGTTTTGATTTTTGAATGAAGAGATTCAGTACACGCGAGTTCCTCTTATTGGCAAATAAGCGAGTAATTGTCATAGCCACCACTAAGTTTTGTTTTTAGAAAAAAATATATAGAAATATGTATTTACACTGGTAAATCTATGTTATATCGTTTATTGTCGAATAAAATGAAATAATGGACTTCGAAAAAGAAGTTATTTCGATGTTCTATTATTATTATTATTTCTATCGTTTTTGATAATATGGTCAAAGTTCGCATCCTTTCTCTGCGTCATTCAGTCATTATTCCGCCTTACTAAAGCGGGAACTGCTATTATGTGCGGTACATATGCACTAAACTAAACAACATATTTCTGTTGATCCGATAAGTGTGTTATAAATTAAATTACTAAATATTCTGTCTCATGCGTACAATGAACACGTGACTAATCGTGTGTCGACCTATTTTTCACTGATTCCGTTCGTATACGCAAACGACTCGGTGTAATCGGAGGTATTCTTATGAGCCAATTTTTGGGTAATCGGCTTGTCTGTTTTGATATTCTATTGTAAGAGAAGATACTGTTCAGAATTGTCACTAGAACGCCGAACATGTGTGTACCAAATTGCACAAGGCTAATATAACATAAAATAATAGTTTCGTATAAATTTTAAAAAATTTCATATCATATTTTGCAAGTTAAATAAAAAAAAATGTTTTAAGACTGTACCTAAATTTTTAAAAAGTTTAATTTGTTTCAATTTTGTTATAATTTTCGATAATTGTTTTAAAAATTCTTCATCAACAAATTAATCATGTACTATAATTTTCTTTGTAATTTTTAAAGAACTTGTTTCATCTTACTATGAATCATTCACACGTGTTTTATATCTATAAGTAAATATAAGTAAATATATGTACAATGTAGAACAATGTCTTGAAACCATGTATCAATTTTTTCACAGCGAAGATTTCTTCAGTTCTTGTTTCAAGTATTCTTCAGTTGTTTGGTTCACAGTAAGAAAATTTACAGTAGGAATTCTAAGAAATATAAATACCTAAAGAAGAAAGTTTCTACTTGCATTCCACATCTTCAATTATGATCGTAGAATTACATAGGTACTTGAGTACTATTTCGTTGTAGCTGTGAGTCCATAGAATTATTCTCAATGTTTGAAGTTACGCAATTTATATCTATGTATGAACTTAGATTACTATTACGTTAAACATATATCACGTTAATATATTTAATTATATTTCAATCATGATCATGGCAAGTCTTCGATTTTGGAGTGACAAATTATAAACGACAATTTATATTGTATTTTACCATGCATCTTTTTTATTAGGACGACCATTGATATATATACATATATACACATATATGTATATATATTTCCATAATTAACTGGATTAAAATTACCTCTTGAGTATATATTGCAGTCTAGTGAATGTTGCGTTGTTTTAATTACATAGTAGTATGTGTTTATATACTTATGTAGTTCTTGACATTACGGTGTTCAGTGCAACTGTACTTGATTTGACGTCTGAATCGCGGATAGAAAATATCCCCTCTGACTAGATACATTAGAACAAAGGAACTGAGAATCGACTTTGACTTTAACGTGATTTCATTTCGATTCGTATATAGATAAGTAATGCTTATCTCTAAGAATTCTGATTTTAACATTTTTTTATATCACATTGAAGTTGTTAATTTGATCTTTTGATTATATGCTTAACTTGAGATAATGAGTAATATCATTTTAATCAGTGAGTTGAACGGTAGTCAACTTTTCAGTGGTATTTCTTTCAAATAAAACGATACACGTGAACGAACTGCACAAATATGCATTAAAAGATAGCAATTTCGCAGATGTTTTCAAGGGAATCTGAAATTATTATCAAGCATGAAATTCTTTTATCGTGCACATGTTCTTATCTCATAATTGTAAAATAACAACTACTGTTTTGTAAAAAGGACCGGTTAGGTATTATATTTCTACATTTTCCATATTCATTTTATAAATATAATATACTATTTTATTTTAACTTTATGTTGTTGGTATATATAGAGATATGTATAATATATAATGATATAATAAGATATGTATTGCACTGAAATGAATGAATAGCTGTAATCATAAAGGTATAAAGATAGAGTTATATGTTATCGCATAAGACGGCGTAAGTGGATGCAATATAGGCATAGAAAGAGAACGCTGCACGGAGGCCTTTTCTGTCCTTGTCTGTCAATCAGGTATGATATTGATACCGCTCGTTAATCTGTGTAACATTTGCATATTTACTGTACGAATGTATATGCGTTATTAGGACAAGGACACAAAGGGCCTCTATGCAGCGTTCTCTCTCTATTCTTGTATGTACCGCTTTCTCAGCTCGGTCACGCATTTTATCTTTATATGCATCGCCATGGGTTGCAGTAGTGGCAGTGGTAAAGAACTTTTGTAGTAGAGGTCGCGATTAAACACTTACTCATAGGTAAGTAGAATGTTGCGGTTGTGATCTTTCAACGTTTGTCATGCAAAGTTCATATCCATCAAGAATATTTTACAACGAGTTATTTGAACTATTACGAAATGTTTTACAATTTCTGGCCACCGAAGGTATATCCGAGCCAACGACGAAATATCTCGTTTATTAATTGTGATCAAAATAACGCTAGAGAAAGACAGTTATTCTCGTAAGCAGTAGCTTATAGATACATACATGATTGCACGAGTGAACAAAGATAATAAAATAGAGGAAGAAAGAAAGTGAACTTGTGGACAGTAGAAGGAATGCGACGAAATCAGCCATTATTCGTTCAGGCTGCTGATTTATACAAAAATACATCTAAAATGTTTGAGCCGACAGAACAGGGAAAGGTAAGAAACACTTGTGAGTTCCTGCTGTCTCTATTCATAGTTTAATCGAAACACTCTGTTACTATCGTAAATGACGTAAACATTCAAGTCACATGCAATAGTTATGGTACGTCAACAAGAGTGAACAAAACTTATGCAGAAGCATAATTTGTTAAATATGATTCGTTTCCATACCTAGGCCAATTATAGTTGGTTGTCATTATATATTTTCATAAAATTCGTATACTTTGTGTAACGATGACCTGTGAGTGAGGTTATGTCTTTGATATCATACGCATCATATCATACGAGCATAGTACGTTATGCTCGTTTTATTTATTTTCTATACGTTTTAATTATTTTCATTTAGTATTAAATAATTTGACATATTTCATATTTGTATATATTGCATAATCAATTTTTAATTAGGATTTATGCATTCATACGGGAGTTGTACTACGAAGTGCAAACACAAGGGAAGATGAGGTTCATAGTCTAGGCACATTAAATATCGTTGAATATGTAAGTAGATTTGATTTAGACTATGATTTATTACTTTAAACAATATAGAATACTTTTCTGTAAAATTGCAGAGTTTTGGCAAATGTATAGAATGGAAACCCATAGAAGACTCCGTAGTATCAGAGAATCAAGATCAAGACCCAGAATGGTCTTTGGTAGATACTCATATCAGACGTACGCGTACTTCATCGGAAGGACCAGATTCTTTTGGACGTACAAGGACTGTTAGAATTTTGTTCTCAGATTTAAACTCCTTTCGTGTAAATCATGGGGGGCAGCAGCTTATATTTATGCAAAAGGATGGTACTACCTATGTTGCCTTCTTCCAGCTATCTAATGCTGAAAGTTTTGTAAATTCTCTAAAAGGATTTATTAAATTTGTAAAGTCTCGTACAAACAGAAATTTGTACATTGTAGTGGATGAGGTCCAATCAGTACTAAGTAAATCATTTGCTGAATTGGACTTATTTCAAGAGAACACTTCAGATTATGTTTGGAAATTTGTAAAAAATTTACATAACCGTCCATATGAAACAACATTGGAAGCATTTAGTAAACTGGCAGATATCTGCTGTAAGTATACAAATGAATTGTGGGATAGGAGAAATATTATTTTTACTTTTAAATTACAGTATACAAAGACCCTGCTAAACGTCCAGTCGAAGAAGCAGTTGCAGATATATTAAATAATTCTTTTACAATTGACGTTCCTCCTCTACCAGTATCAATAGGTTCTGGGGAGGAATATGAAATGATTGGGGAACATGAATTGGGTGTAGTATTACCCCCAAGACCACCTTGTCCAAGAGGTATGGCGGAAATAGTGTTGTATCAAATTATATCGTCAAAAGTATATAAATATACGTGATTATATTAGGTACTCCACTGTCACAAGAGCAGTGGAACAAATATAAGGATCCGGAAGAAAGAATTTTAAATCCTCAAGAAGTGAAAGAAATTATTTTTCATGGGGTTTGTATATATATAGTTTAAATATATATATTAATCGTTTTTCATAAATGGTTTTTATAAAAAAGAAGAAACATATAGAAAGGAAGAAGTACAACATAGAATTTTATTTGGAACATCACTGATTATTTACACATGTGTATAAAAAACAAATTAAACAGATTATGAAATTTTATAGGGTATTGTACCATCATTACGTTTCGAAGTGTGGAAATTTTTATTAAATTACTATCCATGGAATTCTACGCATATTGAAAGATTAGAACTTAAAAAAAAGAAGACTGATGAATACTTCATGATGAAGTTACAATGGAAGTCGATGACGTCTGCACAAGAGAATAATTTCTCTGATTACCGAGATCGAAAGAGTTTGATAGGTAACGTCATAAAGTATTTAAATAGTAATTTACGAAAATATATAAGTTATAATATTTGAAAATATATAAATTTTAGAAAAGGATGTGAATAGAACAGATAGAACGCATCCGTACTACTCGGGTGATAACAATCCTCATTTAGCACAATTATATGATATTCTTATGACCTATGTAATGTACAATTTTGATTTGGGATACGTTCAAGGTATGAGCGATCTTCTGAGTCCTATTTTATGTTTAATGGAAAGTGAGGTTGATGCGTTTTGGTGCTTTGTTGGTTTTATGAACAAAGTGGTATGTTTATTATAGTAAATTCTGAATTGTAAACATTTATAGAAAATTTTAATCAATCATGATTATTATACACAAAACAGAGTACCAATTTTGAAATAGACCAAGCTGGGATGAAGGCCCAATTGTGCCAATTATATACTCTTCTGAGTACTACAGATCCACAATTAGCACATTACTTGAACAAGCACGATTCAGGAAATATGTTCTTTTGCTTTCGTTGGCTTTTGGTACTATTTAAAAGAGAATTCAACGCGGTTGATATAATGAGATTATGGGAAGTATTATGGACTGACTTACCATGTAAAAATTTCCATCTTCTTTTATGCGCATCTATTTTGGATACAGAAAGAAATGTGCTTATGGAAAATCGTTATGGACTTACAGAAATATTGAAGGTAAACTCTAAATTATGCAATTATGAGATATTTATTCTTTAATTAACACATAGTACACATTGCAGCATATAAATGATCTTTCACACCATATTGAATTGCCTTGGACATTATCTAAAGCGGAGGGTATTTATTATCAATTAATGTCAGTTGCGGACCAGTTGCCTGACAATGTTCGCGTAATAATTGGTCTTGAACCTATGAATAAAACGTCACCAATAAGTGAAATAGAAAATGGTGAAGCCTCTGGTCATAATCTCGTAATTGATGGAGATGATGGAGCTGATAGTAATCCAAGGAGAGGTAGCACAGAAAGCGGCAATATTAATTTTGGAGATAATGAAGTTTCGTTCGAACGCGGATTAAATTTATCGTACATGTGAGAACAGGATCGTTCGTTCATCATTATCTGAAGAATGTTGTGCATCAATGTGTTGTTCATTACACAGTCAATTTTGTATCATTTATTACTTTTAAGGAACAACATTTGTAATCACACTCTTCAAGATGAACGTATATGCATTGTTTGTTAAAACAGTGCAGCGATGCCTTTTCGGCACCCAACGAACTTTATCTTGCGCAAATGATTTCGTATTTTCTTTATGAAACGAATCATTTCGACCGAAATGTGATACTACAATCCACATTTTGATCATTATAGTTAGAATTCTGCACATGTCAAACATGACCTCGAATTTATAAAGTTATACTGAAAATAATTGTTAGTAGTGTTGAGTTTTGAGATATTTATAAAATTCACTGTGAGTACGTAAATATTACTTATCTATTAAGTAGGAAGTAGTTTCGTACAACCACATATTCTGTATCTTACTGATGCTTTTGATGCATATGAATTTGGAACAGAGAACAGAAAGGATTTACAGTGTATTTTGACTTTAATCAGTGTTAGTGCTTGTATCATCTTCATTTAAGTTTAAACGTCTTTCTTAAACCTGTATAAAGGCTTACAACTGTACTGTACATTTCTAATAAAAGTCACCTGTTTCATCTTCGATATTCATAATTTCCTTTATTCATAATTTTAGAAATATGAAATCAACTTTTAAAATCTAGAATGACAAATATGTTTACAATTCTTATAAGAATTATTACCTAGTTGAAAATATTAAATTTGAAAAAATTAAAAACGCATTATCACGATCAATTGAGATTGTATATGTATAAAGTAATATAATACTTGTCAATAATTCACTCATTGACGCTCATTATTGTAATATATATGTATATTAGCTTATATTAAGTACTTGGAGAACTAAACACTTATATATTATTTGCCAATGATGATGCTTGTATTATAAAGTAATATAAAATAAATAGAAGATCTAATTTTGTGTTTACGAGGTTGATGTCTTGTCAGTCATAGCCATAATTTCTGTGGTTTTATATAAGTGCGATGATAATGATACTTTTACAAATATAATTTCTTTTTTCATTGAACGAAACGGTTATAAGATATGGAATTTGTTGGTATAAAACGCGGAAGAAGTCGAAAAAAAACGAGAAATTTGAAAAAGCAACGTAGTCAACAAATAAAGTTTGAGGTTAAGTTTGCGAAACGTCGCGGATTGATTTCGGATCGTAATAATATTTTCGTTACTAAAGAAAAATTAATTGTCAATACGATGCAAGCTAATTCTTTTTGGGAAAATTACACAGCTGCCCAAGAATGGCAAAAAAGGTTGGTCGATCTATTTATACTAACTATACAAGTTTACAAAGTTTATCAAAATTTTATCGAATTTATTCAAGAATAAAAATACTTGATATATGATATTAATTTTAGGCATAGCATAACTTGGTGGAGAACACGGTGTATTGCGCTGGAATATGAGAACCAAATATTAAAAGATAAATTAAAATCTTTGGTATGTCAAAGCAGTCAACAGTATACATCACACAAACGGAAAAAGAGTGGATATAAGTATCAGAATGGAGAAGAAAAATGTGAAAAAACCAGATTTAACGAAGAAGCAGAAAATTTGGAATTTCATATAGATGAAGAAATGATGAATTTTTTAGAGCAAAGTATGAGACATAAATTTGAATTGAAAAGATTAAGAGAATCTGAAACATGTATTAAAAAAAGAAAAGAAGAAGAAGAGACTATCCAAGGAGGAGCCACATGGATGCATGCAAGAAATAGTAATGCAAAATTATTATATGGTGAAGCTAGCCCTACGATATTAGCAATGGAAACTGCTCTTCAAACTACGGTTGATAGACACAGAGACAAAGCAAAACCTCAGTATTGGCCAATTATTCCTTTAAAATCATAAATACTAGGATTACCTACATATGTTAAAAGATATATTTTGTAAAGAATTAAATACAATGAAATTTTTTCTATTATTCCTGTTTTCTAATGTACCAGTTATCCAAGGATGTATTTTCCTTTGTACACCATATCAACGGAAGATGACGCTGTCTACCCTTTCTTGGTCAAAGCGTGTATGACAGTCTGGCCTATCTACTTATCAGCTTACTTACCTCTTTTACGCACGCACATATGCGGACGTTCCGACACGCGTATTCGATCACCGGACCAGGTGATGTTTTTTGTATTTAAAAAATATTAGTTGTGTTTTATTTTCTTAAAGTAGTAGTAATTATTTGAAAATCCGAAGCATCGTAAGGAAAGTTGTTTGGTTTCGTAGAAAATTTATATCGATTAAGAATAACGTTAAAATCTACCAACTCTTAGCTATATATAATATAATATATATAATATAATAATATATATCCATATACGCGACAAATGTATAAACGTATGTTAAAATATCATTCGCATTGAAACGTTTCCATATATATAGTAACTACATAGGAAGGGAATCAGATTATGTTAGAAGATGTTACATATCTAAAAGTCTGAAATTAGATTTAAATTAAAAAGATGGTTTAACAATTACTGTATAATAAATAAAAAAAGACCAATTTTGCTTTTACAGGGTAATTACTAAGATTCATTCTATAGCACATGATAAATGGATTTTTTAGGTTTTGCGAATTTCTTTTGATAAGAAATGGCAACGTAACAGATATATTCAGAGAAACGGATGAGAACCGTTCATGCCCTGTTTGCGTATCGAAGATAGATTAGAAAAAAACATACAAAAGAGTTTAGTCAGTCTGTCAATATGTTATCTTACGGTCGATTCACTGACACGGTCCATGGATTTCTGGAACCAGTTCGAAAGGTACCAACATCGATATTTCGGTCCAAAGAAAGCCCCTAATTATCGAGATAACGCGTGTTGCGGTGTCGATACAGGTTACGTGTCGTATATCTATTTTTTTCTGTACTCCCACGGTTTTTTTGAACGATTTGTTACCTTTTTCAAAGTTGAAGATATTTGGAACTCAGCAGTTAAAACTCATTTTAAATAAATATATCGAGTCATTTACTATCTTGTTCCATTTGCCGTGCTCGAAACGGGTCAAGGAAACACTTTTTCAATTTTTATCCGATCAATTTTTTCAAAGATTCAAGTTATCTGGTAGACCGGTACAAATGTTTTTCTCAATTTGTATCAAACCGGTCGTTCCTATGCAAAATAAACGCACAGTACACATAAAAGATTTCATACTCTTCAATAACTTTCATTCAGATCTTTATCGATGAACTTTCACTATGTAATCGCATGTTGCTCTTTATCGCCATAGTCTTGATTTTCTCACGATGCTTTTCTCTATCTGCTATAACTGACATTTCAATACGAATATATTTATATTTTATATTTCCATGTCCACGCGCTAATTACTAATGGACCAAGTTTTCCAAGGTTCGGAATAAGGTGAATCACAGGATGGAAGAACAAACGTTCAGCGTATCTAACGTATCTATTTCGAACTTCTGTTAGTTTTTTCTTTTCTTTTTGATACAATTTCGTATGTTGACTTTTGATCACACTCCAGATTCGTTCTGTCGAGCATTTGCGAGCTCATTGGAACGTTTTAGAGTCTACCTTTCGTGTAACGCATCAAGATAGCGGAAGAGGAGGGAAGAAAGAATGGTAGAAGGGGTTTACTTTTTATCGGGTTCGTGTCATTAGTAGCCGCAACGAGTACTATAAGTTAGTATTAAGGACTCAGAAGTCCAAGAGATGTTTGAAAGACGATCGACGACGATGACGAAGATGCGGTTGTGGATGAGTATGACGACGGGAGCGAGGACGAGGACGAGGATGAGAACGAGGACGAGGACGAGGACGAGGACGAGGACGAGGACGAAGAAGAAGATACCGAAGTACCTACCACCGTTCGCCTTATTAGGCCTCATCCTCTTTCCCTTCGTTCTTTCTACCCCTCTCGGTTCCCCTCCTCTTGCTTTTAAAATCATGGCTGCACGTAACCGTCTACTGATTATATGGATTCGGCGATGATTTCTGATGATGCCCCCGACCCCCGAAATGGTAAAATAATACAGTGTCGTCTCCTAGCCTGGACCCTTTCAGGTCTCGTGGGCCGGTTCGTTAGCGGGGCCTTGGCGCGAGGCACCCTGTCATTATGCGGCTGGTCTCCATCACCCCCACCAGTTCCCAATTTTCAGTGCCCCTCTACTACGCCTCGACGAAATCTCTTACCTTGGTTTCTTCCCTTTCCTTCGTCTTCCCAGTCATCCTTTTTTTCCACCCTATTATTCTACATTAGTATAGCTTGCTGCAGTTAAGTGGAATAAGAAAGTTGGAACGAAGGTGCCCACGGTACAACTGGTCGTCATCACCTTACACATAGGAATTAAGAAACTCAGAAGAAGGAATCGAACGAGGAGAGATTAGAAAACGAAGATATACTGTCACAAAATTGTCAATCTAGTTCTCTAGCATTTGCATTTTGAAATCACATTTTTTACGAAATTCGAGTGCGAAACTCTAGAACCATTCACGACTACTGGCGGACATTCGAAACTGGTAACTCGATCGCGCTCAGTCCGGCTGGATGGACCATCGTTGCACCTTACCTCGCGAGAAACATAGTTACTTCTTCTTTGTTTACTTTTTCTTCCTTTTCTCTTGCTTTTCCATCTTCTTTTTACATATCTTCGTTTTTCTCCTACGCTAGTCGATCTTTTCGGTCAACGAGAATGATACCTTTCTTTATCACGTCGTCACGAGGAAAGGGGTTGTGCGTTCGTTCGTGTTCGAAGCGACGAAGGAAAAGGTAGTAGGCGAATGAGGTATATCGGAAGCTAACAGCTATTGAAATCATCGGGTTCTTTCAGTAAAATTCGTGGACTTTTATCTTCCAAAGATTCGTCCTTGGAAGCAAGTTAGGGTGTAGGTGGCCCTCGCGAACGGCAATCATTTCGCTTAATGACGAGAGCTTTGTCGGTCCTTTCCTCTCTTCGGCCTCGGATTATCGCGGTGTGCTTCTTTTTCGTATCCGCAGATCTCTTTGGTTCTTTCCACTTCTTCTCTATCTCCTTTTTCTTTCTCCCTTTATTTCCGAACTCTGTAATTTTCCCTTAACGGCCATGCCACTGTGCCACCATGCCGCGCCGAAATTGGCGTACAGCGGAAAGATTTCGTAGAAATCCCTGACGTTCTTTAATGGGAAGGCGTCTGAACGGTGACAATAGCACTTCTGTTGTACAGTTTCTTTTCCTTCTTTTTCTCTTCCAGGACGAAGAAGAAAAAATATCGATCCAACTGAAGAGAGATAGAACAAGAAGAAGAAGAAGGAGAAGAAGAAGAAGAAGAAGAAGAAGAAGAAAGGAAGAATTGCGGAGTCAAGGAGAATTAGGAGGACAATCATGGAGAAAATGAAAGAACGCAGAAAAAATGTTAACAATAAAGAAAACGGAGAAGAGTAAGAAGAAAACGACGAAAAAAAAGAAAGAACGAGAAGCGAAGGAAAACAAAAAGGAGGAATAGTATGTCGTCGATAACGATGGTTTCGGGTAAACTCGAATCAACGCAGAATGCATATGTTGAAAAAACGTGTGTTTACGAATATGCGTATATGGCTCGGAGAAGAAAATCGATCAAACGAGAGATTCGGTTTAACGTCCCATGTAAGAATCAAAATTTGGCAACGGGATAGCAAAGCGCGTAATCCTCGTTCGTATTAAACGCGTTACGCGTTTGTGGTTGGATCTGTATCCTGCATCCAGCACCTGTGAAAGATCGGGCCGTGTGGCCGATGGCTGTGCAAACAATACGGACGATGATGCACCATCTCGCGCGCATTGTCCGTAGCGAGTAGTAGTAGGCGGCGGATTTATCTGCCTACTCGTCGTAGAGTCAGGTAGAGGAGCCAAGCGAGGGTCCTCGACCCTGGAGACGCGTCGCGCGAGCCGACGGAACCGATGGATCTTCCTTTCGTTTCAGCTTGATTTCGCACGGGAACGTTGACATTTCCGTTGGTCGCGTAGAATCTCGAACTCGAGTCGCACTCTCGCATTGTCTAGTTTCCTTCTAAACTGAAAGACAACAAGTAACCGAGATTTCGATGAATTCGATGCGCAAT